>NC_048573.1:27956987-28104487 GCF_013265735.2 Oncorhynchus mykiss | reverse complement strand
GGATCTGGAAACAGATTAGGTATTTTCTTAACATACCCACTGTTTACATAGACAGCCCAATTTGTCTGAATCATGCTTTCCACCCTGCATTGGATGATGTGGTATTTTCACAGTGGAGGGAGAAGGGGCTCACAACAATTGATAATCTATGCATAGATGGTCAGTTAGCTTCATTTCAACAATTACAGGGAAAGTTCAACATGCCAACAACACATTTTTTCAGATACCTCCAAATCAGGAATTTCTTAAGATACACATATCCCACAGTATGGCATGAAGCCAAATAGTCCTACATTAGATAGCTTGATCCTTGTCAAACCCCATTCAAAAAGGTTGGTCTCTAGACTGTATGATGTGCTACAGGCCCACATAGAGGTATCCACAGACACCATTAAAAGGGCTTGGGAACAAGAACTTGGTTCAGAAATCTCAGATGAGGACTGGGTAGAAGCTCTCAGGAATATCAACCACAGTTCAGTGAATGCCAGACACAACCTTGTACAGTTTAAGGTGATACACATTACTCAAAAGTAAAACTGCATAAAATATTCCCCGGACACCTCACCCCGGACACCCCGGACACCCATTGATCGCTCTGTTTGGTACAGTTGATGGGAATAACCACGAAGGGAAAGCTGTCTCTCTTTGTACGCAATTGTGGAAATTGGAGACTGTACCTACCTTTTGAAATGTGGTTACGGGATTTAGGGAATGTAATACATATGGAAAAGATTCGATACAATACCTCCAATAGAAGTCCAATGTTTTACAAAATATGGCAGCCGATACTGGATAAATGGTCCCATCCCGCTTCATAACTGGGTTGACGATCTGCTGCTACTCTGTGCTCCACTCCACTCAATATTTATTTTTGGCTTAACTACTCTGCTTGTAATGACTATATGCTGTCTTCCTATACATGTACCACCTAATAGGATTTAGTTTTATTTTGTGTATGTGTGAGTTAAGTTTTGTTTTGTCATCTAAATTGTCCATCCCATCCAACAGTACAATGAATGTCATTGTTTGTATTGCTGTCTTTTTTATTAGATTTTTTATTGGAAAATAATAAACATATTTATTTTTTTGAAAGAAAAAAAGTGTACTGTATAATGTAAGTGTGTGTAGGGGCATGCATGCCCGCAGGCAGGGACCATTAAATACGACTGTGTCTGACAGGTAGGGCCTTCGGTGTGACACGTGTGGGCAGACATCCATGGTCGTCACGGCGGTTTTTCAACCTCCCACCTCCCTCTCTCTGACTCGGCCCTAAACAGCTCAGGGCACAAGCAGTCTCACACTCTTCCTAAAATAGCCTTGAAGCTACACTCTCCCCTTCTCTCCAATTCATTCCTGTTACATTCATACATGCCCCGCTACAGCTCTGAAATCAGAACCGAAGGCTGGATACTAACTTGAGAGCTGTGTGTGTAACTCCTATTTCCTTGAAAAATGTCACAAAGATATCGATGAATCCAATATAGTCCAAGCTAACGACACCTGACCGGATTAAGCCTTTACTGCGCGTGTAACTCTATTCACTGGGGTACTTTAAAAGGGAGACTTGAAAGGAATGAGAGCACATGACAGAGTGGAATGAAAGACTGACATCAGAGGCCCTGTTCATTTTGAACCCCTCAGAAGCAGTGAGACACCACGTCTCAGAAAAGTGTCTGTGACTGGAGTACGAAGGCCTATGTATAATTTTAACGTCTTAGTTTTAAAGTGTGGGTCGTTGAGGAGTGGGTTCAAATCAAATCAAATCAATTGTATTTGTCACATACACATGGTTAGCAGATGTTAATGCGAGTGTAGCGAAATGCTTGTGCTTCTAGTCCGACAATGCAGTAATAACCAACAAGTAATCTAACCTAACAATTCCAAAACTACTACCTTATACACACAAGTGTAAAGGGATAAAGAATATGTACATAAAGATATGAATGAGTGATAGTACAGAACGGCATAGGCAAGATGCAGTAGATGGTATCGAGTACAGTATATACATATGAGATGAGTAATGTAGGGTATGTAAACAAGTTCAGGACCGCGGCCGCGTGACATAAGCAGTTTAAAACCGAGAGGGATGGGAAGAGGTAGGCCTACCTTGGTGGGGACGTTGACTTGAGTCCCCTTCTCCATGAGCAGGGCGGCCATGTCAGCGTGTCCCTCCTGTGAGGCCAGATGTAGGGGGGTGACCCCCTGCTTGGTCAGGATGTTGGTCTCGGCCCCGTACTGCAGCAGCACCACCGCTATGTCCATCTGGTTCTTCTTCGCCGCAATGTGGAGGGGAGTGTAGCCATTCTGGAGGAGAGAGGGAGGTCGAGAGTACATCAATTCAGTTGTACAGATACCTCAAAAGATGTCCACACACGTACAAACACGCACACACACAGCTTCAAAATGACGTTCGACCGTCCACCCCAAGGCCGACCGACGTCTGTCCTCCCACCTGTGAGGACAGTGACCGGGGGTGGGGGGGGTCTGAGTGACGGGAGGTCTCACCTTGGCCGTGGCGTGGGGGGAGGCCCCTTTGTCCAAAAGCAGGAGCGCCACCTTCTGGTTATCGTAATGCGCAGCGACATGGAGAGGCGTGAGGCCATTCTGTATTGGATTAAACCAGGCTGGTTAGCAGAGCAAGCAGCTATTAATGCTAGCTAGTCAACACACACACACATATGATGAGCGGTGTTACCGGGGTACTATTACAGCGTGTTATTGAGAATTAGACTTCTATTAAAGAGCAAGCAGCAGGAGGCTCACTGGGCGGGTCCTTATTCAAAAAGAATAAGAGGAAAATGATATATTATTAAAATGATTATGTCTTTCCTAAAAGTAGAGGTAAAAACAGTAGTTAATCAAACGGAAAGTTGATTTGGTCAAACTATGCTCACCGGTAGTCTCGCTGACAACATAGCCTCAACACAGAAATACGAACAGACTTTAAAAAAAAAAATTTGCCAGATAAAGCTTTGATATAGACTATTCTTTATCCCATAACAGTCCTTCAAGGTCAGTGAATTATCTGAATCGAAATCGTGGAAATATAACACACCTGGTGAGAAATGTACTTTTATTGTGTAGTTATATTTTCCCTCTATAACATGTAGAGCCATACTATGATTTAGGGTTTGAGTTATGGTAATGATGCTTACCTTCCCAGCAGAATCGGGAGGGGCTCTTTTCTGCAGAAGAAGTTTGGTCACATCCAGGCTTCCGTACTTGGACGCCACATGCAGCGGAGTGAATCCTTTCTGTATGGAGACAACATACAGATGACCATTTAATAATGATTGTTACAAGCACTAACTAGATCTTCAGAAATGCACAATGCTCATGAAATATATAAAAAAAAGCAATCATTTCATAACAGCCTCATTTCCAGATGGGTCTAAAATGAATGTCCAACTAAATGATGTATGTGAACCAAACGTAACGCAATTTAATAACACGCTACATAAGAACCATTCTCTCTACACCCACACTGCTGATGCAATCGTAGTTAATACCCAAAATCCAATGTGCAGTGCAAAACATGCATCTATCTCCCTCTTACAAGTAATAACTAGTCCCAATGTAGCCACCAGGTGGTGCTCTTTAGCCATTGTCACATTGACAGGAGGCCAGGGCTGTTGTGATAGGACAACGGTGCTCTCCCATGTCACATGACCACAGTGTTTACGACCCAGCCCATGAAGGGAGGGAATCCTTTGTCTGTGTAACTCTGGTTCATTTCTGATGTAATGCACATCCGAGTAGAAACAATGTGTCGATGAGAAGAGAATGAGAGGCGCTAATGACGGTCATGTTTGAGGCTCTTGTGAAAAACAGGAGATAAAGATTAGAATTTATAAAATGTGATCCAATAGATGAAATATACGTGATTGGGGACAGAGGCAGAGAGGGGCATGCCTAGGCTAGGACGATGTTCAATGAGCATCCGCTGTCCTCTTTGTCATGCTAACAGTGCCTCGCCCATTTCCCCCCACGAGACAAGGAGAAGAGGGGGAAGGGAGAGAGAGAGAGAGAGAGAGAGAGAGAAAGAAAGAGAGAAAGAAAGAGAGAGCACCTCCATCATGAGAGGTGGATTTTACTGCTTTTATTCAGAGCCCAGAGCATATGAATAAATTAGCACTGATATGTTGTTGCGTCAATGCACATCGAATATCATTCAATGACAACATCAATGTCCTCTTGCAAAATTTAGGAGAAGGGCCCAGATGTTCTCCAAAGCATCATTAACCCTTCATTGATTAAACCACATTAAAGAAGTTGATACTGACAGTGGCCCCCATAGTGGGCGCCTGTGAAACATGCCATACAGTGAGTCAATAGATATTTCATATAAAATCCACAAGGAAAGAAGGGGGTATATTTCATTCGTTTAAAAAAAAAAATCCCCACGAAAATAGCACCAAGATGTACAAGTGTGCATTGTGCATGTGAGCATGTGTGTTTGAGCGTAGGCAGGTGAAATGTAGGCGTGTGTGAGTGTGTTGTGCTCTCCACCAACCTTGGTAGCCAGCGAGTGTGAGGCGCCCGCCTCCAGCAGCACTGAAGCCACGTCCACCTGTCCCTCCCTGGCTGAGATGTGTAAGGGTGTGTATCCGTTAGTCGTGGAGGCGTCAGGGTGGGCCATATGCTGCAGTAGCAGCTGGACTATCTCAGTCTTCCCCAGGCGAGACGCGATGTGGAGGGGAGTCTGGTCCTCCTGCAGGGGTAGAGACATGGAGGTTATAGTGGGCAGAGAATGAGTTTTATTAGAGACGGAGGTTATGGGTGATGTGACTTTGACAGTACATAAAATGAATGGGCAGAGTTCAAGTGCTGCAACGTTTAATTTTACAGCCCTGTTTAATTGTGTTTTTGTGGACGCAATTGGTACTTTTTGGATGGTTTCTTTGAAGAGTTCAACACGGATGACAACAGCCTAATACTGTATGGTAAATGGCGCCGTTAAATGCGTTACCCTGGCTCTGGCGTCCACCAGGGCGCCGTTCCTCAGCAGGCAGCGCACCGCCTCCACCTGTCCTGCCCTGGCTGCCATGTGTAGGGCCGTCTCCCCGCGCTGCACACAACACACACGTACGCGTCAGCAGAAACGCAGACAAACGCGCCAATGGCAGCGTGGAAAGACGCACACCGGCGACAGCGTAAAACAAACAGTGAGCCCCGACCCCCCCGTCACTCACAATGTTGCAGACGTCAGGCGAGGCGCCGTTCTGTAGCAGCAGCAGGACAATGTTGAGGTGACCCATGAAGGCTGCAACGTGGATGGGAGTCAGGCCAGACTTAAAGAGAGAAAGGAAGAGGGCGACGGAGAGAGATCAAATCAGGGAACGTTTCATATTTTCATACATTCTGCACTGTTTATGTGTTTGAAGGCTGGTCTGGTCAAAACATATTAGCTGATGAGACTAGTGTAACCAAGTCTATGTATAAATGGGCAGATGTTATGTTAAAAGGTAGACTCAGCGATATGACATAGATGCAGAAAGTAATAGCGCATAGTGGGTCAATTTCCACAACAACTAAAGGCTCAACTTCTCCGCTGTTCCGGTGCCCTGGCAGCCGCGTTACAACAGGGCGAAGTACACGTGTAATCGTGTATTAGGATGTAACTGTTTACATTTTGAAGGCTAGTGTCCTACCTCTGTGATGGCCTGGATGAAAGCTCCATACTTGACCAGCAGCTCCATCACCTTCACTCTGTTCTTCTTACAGGCGATGTGCAGTGGGGTGAAGCCATTCTGACAGACACACACCCCAGACACAGAATGAATGAAACACACCTACAGTACAGGTGGCATATACATGTAGGGACATTGTTGACATGGTTGAGACAGATAGGAGAGGCCATCTTATTTTCACTCAAAACTTTGTTTTACCAAGTTCTGTCTCTGAGACAGAATCGGCAAAACAGCCACCACACATACAACACATGACCAAAAGTATGTGGACACTGCTCGTCTAATAACTCATTCCAAAATCATGGGCATGAATACGGAGTTTCTTCTATAAAAGTCTCCACTCTTTCTGGGAAGGCTTTCTACTAGATGTTGGAACATTGTTTAGGGGACCTGCTTCCATTCAGCCACAAGACACATTAGTGAGGTTGGGCACAGATGTTGGATGATTAGGCCTGGCTCGCAGATGGCGTTCCTATTCAATCCCAAAGGTGTCCGATGGGGTTGAGGTCAGATAACGCATTTCCACTGATGCAGACTCCAATGGCGGCGAGCTTTACACCACTCCAGCTGACGCTTGGCATTGATCATGGTGATCTTAGACTTGTGTGCGGCTGCTCGGCCATGGAAACCCCATTTCATGATGCTCCCGACGAACAGTTCTTGTGCTCACGTTGCATCCAGAGTCAGTTTGGAACTCGGTAGTGAGTGTTGCAACCGAGGACAGATGGTTTTTATCTGCCGTTAGTTCGTAGCCTAAGCTAGGGCCTAAGCTAGGGCCTAACTGTAGCACTTCAGCACTCTGCGTTTCCATTCTGTGAGCTTGTGTGGCCTACCACTTCGCGGCGGAGCCGTTGTTGCTCCTAGACGTTACATCTTAACATTAACATTAGCACTTACAGCTGACCGGGGCAGCTCTAGCAGGACACAAATTTGATGAACTGACTTGTTGGAAAGGTGGCATCCTATGAAGGTGCCACGTTGAAAATCACTGAGCTCTTCAGTAAAGGCCATTCTACTGGCAATGTTTGTCTATAGAGATTGCATGGCTGTGTGTTCGATTTTATAC
Source organism: Oncorhynchus mykiss (assembly GCF_013265735.2). Classification (NCBI taxonomy): domain Eukaryota; kingdom Metazoa; phylum Chordata; class Actinopteri; order Salmoniformes; family Salmonidae; genus Oncorhynchus; species Oncorhynchus mykiss. Next base: position 28,097,731 of record NC_048573.1, on the reverse strand, counting down.
ACCTGTCAGATAGCCGAATCCACTCATTTGAAGGGGTGTCCACATACTTTGTATACATAGTTTATAGAGGCCTAGAGTATTGGAAGTCATTGTATTAGTGGTAATAGGAGTGTGAGTATTACCAGTGCTCTAGCGTTGGGGTTTGCCCTCTTGTCCAGCAGCAGCTTGGTGACTCTGTAGTGACCGCAGTGGGCGGCGACGTGCAGCGCCGTCAAGTAGTCCAGTGTGACATCATCAACAGGCGCCTTGTGCTGCAGCAGGTGCTTGACGCACTCAACATGGTCGCCTTGAGCTGACATGTGGAGAGGAGACAGACCGTTCTACAGAGAGAGAGAAAGAGAGAGAGAGAGATAGAGAAGATGTTCAGAGAGAGGGTGTGTGTTAGTGATACATGGGTCATCTGTTTGTTCACCCGCACCCGCCCATAATTGCTAATAACCCATCCGCAACCGCCCGACTAGAAGTGATAAAGTGAAAATCGGAGGCCCGCGCAGCAAAGACTTTTAGGGACCGTGGAGCAAATGCAATAACAAAAAATAAATGGGAAAGGTTTTCAGTGCAACATTTCCAAATTACATCAGTTTGACCGATTTTAAGGAAATGAAAAGCTGTTAAAACAACCCAACATGTTTTTGATAAGAGTTCAGTTCGACTACAATGCATATTTTAAGGGGTTGAAATACTATCAGCTTTAATGACGCTGATAAAGAGAGCACCACCACCTTTACATTAAATTCATTCATTCATTCTCTCAAGAAGAAATCAATTTTCGCCACTCTTGTCCCCGGGGTAAAAATTTAAATTTTATTTATAATTTTACTGCAAGAAATGCTTCATTCTGAAGGAGTTAAAATGATATACGGCTCAGTGAGAGGTTATAGACCTACAGCCACTGTCCAGACTTCAGTTAGGTTACTAGTCCATATAACCCATCTGAATAGTACAGTTCCCTTGACGTACCATTTTGAAGTCCCCGTCTTGTTGTCTGTCAAATTTGTATATCGCCTCACAATCATAACACATAAACATAGCCGCCACTCTTTTAACACTTCAGCAAATCTTTTCCCAAACATTAGAATACTGTTCTGGCCCTCCTTCTATTCATTCACAGTTCTTCTCTTATTGAATTAAACTCTGACATTGTCCTTTTTTTGCCTCAGTGGATCGACATGAACTGTTTCTGCTTAGATTTAGGCTTAGGCTACGAACTAAAGGCAGATCAAAATTGTTATGTTCTGTTAATTACTGATGTCCCCTTTAAGGCGGGAGCACCCTTGGTCATGTGCAGTGTTGTTCTATGTTATTCTGATACTAACTCGTTTGAGTAAATGTGAAGCTCCAGTTCAATTGCTTGTATTCCGAGTCTTTCTTATTACATAAATAAGTACTAAGTGTTAAGACACTACAAGAATTATGAAAGAAAAACCTCAATGTAGCCTATAGATATGAATTACACAAGAATTATACTTTTTTAATGCATTGTTTTCTATTTATTCAACCTGCTGATATAACCATGGGGTACTGGGTGTTATGAGTGTGTGTGTTATGAGTGTGTGTGTGTATGTGTGTGAGTGTGTGTGTACCTTGGTCCTGGCCAGCATGGGTGCTCCTCTCTCCAGCAGTAGCTCCACTGCAGGGTCATGTCCACTCCTGGCCGCGCAGTGTAGAGGTGTGAGGCCGTCCTGCAGAGAACACACACACAGATGGTCAAATACACACACACACACACACACACACACACACGCACGCACACACACACACACACACACACATTTATACACCAATAACCCCATAACACATGAACACGCACACACAAAACGACCCCCAATCTCACATGAATAAAGGTACAGTATTTTGTATTTTTTTTTATATATATTTTTTTCGATCGCGTGATTTTTTGGGGGATTATCTGTGGCTATGACCCCTGAGTATCTGAGTACATTGATTATCAGTGGACGAAAGGCTTTGTTAAGTTCAAATTCCCATGTCAAACAATGGACACATACAGTTGCTTGCAGAGACACGTATTGAAACATGGCGGCTGAAATTTCCTTGACCTTTGCTTCAGTGGCATGTTAACCTCACCACTCTCTGTGCACAAAGGCAGGGACACACACACATGGACGCACACACACAACAGCACAGACAAAACAAAAAATACAGTAACTCTGCTTGTGTAATAAAATGCACAAAGAAAACATAAGGATGGCCCCGCTGTTAGGGTTTTCTAGGGCACTCGTGTTGTTTTTGTTGTGGAGCCCGTTTCCCACTAAACACACGCAGGGCTTTATTATTTTTATCAAATCTGCCAGCCGGGTACAGATGTTTTCCTGATTAGACAGACTGCTTTACTAGAATAATAGAGTTATAATCGTGATAACTGATACCCGGACCCACACTGACCCGTCTGTGGCAATAACAGAGCTGTGTTATAACCTAGTCAGCGTACCAAATGGCACCCTATTTCCCTACATAGGTTTCTGGTAAAAAAATAAAAATAAATTGTGCACTATCGGCCACTGGTCATAGGGAATAGGGTGCCATTTCAGAATTGAGACGTAGCCACCTATATGATATTATATCAACATTAACTCTGGACAATACAAATGATATGGATATATAACACACAGCTAGTAGAATGGTAACAGTCTAAACAGGCACTGTCCTGCCCTGACCAGGAACTGTACCGTTATCTAACACCGAGTGGACGTTTTCGTTACGTTAGGGTCTAATCACATCATCTTTATTTATACGATGTTTCGTTTTAACTCTTTAGAATGATATTAGGATGCAATACCTTGGCAATGGACGCATAAACATCTACCGCGTAACTAAAAACAGGATGTTTTCTGTTATGAAAGAGGGATAGATTGTCAGGCTCAGGGAGGAGGGAGGTATGGTAACGGAGTGATTTGAGAGAGCTGGGAGAGTGGTTGCGTCAGAAGGGATTTTTTTGCCCTAAGTTAATGCAGTAAGCTGATTGAGCAGCAAAACGGCCAAGGACACAAGAATAACAGCGTGTCAAAATGGAGGGCTTTTAGACTCAACAAGTTGTTCTCTAGTGAGCTAGCCGTAAATACATAGTGCTGCAGCTCTCACCGACACACACATCCAACAGCTATGCAGTACACACACACACACACTCCCTATCTCACACTTATCAACACACCCACACCTACATACAATATGAACAGTGAGTACACCTACTTATAGAGTACATCAACTTAAAACACACACACACACACACACACAGGCACACACACACATTGCACACAGCGACCCAATGCGTCACCACTGGCTGTGAATGAGACGAGGATACATTGCTGCAGCTGAAGGAGATATACACGGCTGAGTCTGGTGGAAAGTGACTGCAGCACTGCCACTGGACAATAATGACAGTTTGGTAGAAAGGACACTGCGTCACACACTTGTGCACAGTGAGGGGGTCAAACGGTGTGTGTGTGTGTGTGTGTGTGTACTGTATGTATGAGTGTGTGTGTTTGTGTGGACTCACTCTAGTCTTGGCGTCGATCTGAGACCCCCTGTCCAGTAGGAGGCGCACCATGTTAGCGTTGCCACGCTTAGAGGCCACGTGGAGGGGCGTGATCCCATTCTGAAATACATAGAACACAATGGAAGACACATTTAAAACGAAATAAACCAATGAACTAATGGTATATAACTACCTATCCTACTGTATACACATGTGCTGTTACAAGGCCAGTATACCGTTTCTATTACGAGTAATGTTGCTACATACAGTATCCCCTGTTTACCTCAAATCTTAGGTTAGCGTTTTCTTAGGTTAAGGTTCTCTTAGGTTAAGGATTTCTTAGGTTAGGGTTTTCTCAGGTTAGGGATCTCTTAGGTTAGGGATCTCTTAGGTTAGGGTTTTCTTAGGTTAGGGTTTTCCATGGCATTATTGTTGTTGTTGTTGTGGAGCTTGTTTACTAGTAAACACACGCAGGGCAAAATTATTTTATCAAATCTGCCAGCCGGTACAGATGTTTTCCTGATTAGACCGACTGCTTTACTAGAATAATAAAGTTATAATCGTGATAACTGATACCCGGACCCACACTGACCCGTCTGTGGCAATAACAGAGCTGTGTTATAACCTAGTCAGCGGACCAAATGGCACCCTATTCCCTACACAGTGCACCACTTTTGACCAGTTTCTATTACGTGCAATGTTGTTCCACAGACAGTGGGGGTAGTTCAGGACAAGGCGTCTATTGACTGATGTCCTGCTTTCTAATATACCTCAATGAATTTCCTTGCTGGGACAACAGAGCTTGAATTGAATGGAACTGCTGATGAATGGCTCCTGTTCATTCTTTCTGTTAGGATGTGTCATGTTATGTTGGCGTTCGGCCACTCCTCTGATTTCTGTGAAATCCTGACAATGTGAAAGCTGAGCATTTTTTCCTCAGGCTGGTCCAGAGCACTGCAGGACACACAGCTTGTTATGTTGACTGTGACTGGAAAAAGTGCCTGAGAAAGTATGACACAGCAGAAATTACAGTGGTTTTGAGTGTTACCTTTCTGCAAATAAAAGGTACGGTTTCTGACTGTGGAGTCCCTTGCTGAGTTAGTAGATTTGTGCTTAAGTTGTCGACACTAAGGGCTCAGTCAGAACAGGACTGCATTGAGTCTGTGACCTTCAAGTAATCTTTCAGCTTGGCCAGGCATCTCTCTCCATCTCTCGCCTTGAGTTCTGTTTTCAAGAAAAGGACTGGCATTCTCCTAAGACTCATTCCTCTCTCTGTCTGTGGCTATTGGGGACCACACAGATGGACATGAGGATTCCGAGAAAAGGGAAGTGCTGAGGCGGAGGGTATCATTGTCCTAGAAAGCAACTCAATCGCTGACTGTGGGTTCCTAAAGGGCATTTCACTCTACTCGCTTAAAATGTGTGTGTGTGTGTGTGTGTGTGCGCGTATGGGCTCTAAAGTCTCCTGTGTTTTATGGTTCTTGGACTCAGTGCTGTGTTGGCACAGTGTGTGTGGGCAGCCCTTCCTATAACCTACAATCTTTGCACTATTTCCAGTAAAGGAAAGAACACAAAGGAGGGTATCGTGATGGATCCCAAGACCTCGCTGCTGTTAGGTTCTAATTCTCAGAGTAAAAAAACTCTACGGACATTATGAAAGCTTAACTTCTCTATGGTAGGGGGCAGCATTTTGAATTTTGGATGAAAAGCATGCCCAAATTAAACAGCCTTCTACTCAGGCCCAGAAGATATGCATATAATTAGTAGATTTGGATAGAAAACACTCTAAAGTTTCCAAAACTGTCTGTGAGTATAACAGAACTGATTTGGCAGGCGAAAACTAGAGAAAAATCCATTCAGGAAGTAGGAATTTTTTGTTGTTGTTGTAGTTTTCTATTCAATGCCATTACAGTATCCATTGACTTAGGACTCAAATTGCAGTTCCTATGCCTTCCACTATATGTCAACAGTCTTTAGAAATTGTTTCAGGCTTGTATTCTGAAAATGAGGGAGTAAGAGCAGTCTGAATGAGTGGACCCTGCCGTGTCAGAGAGCTTTTTCATGCGCACGACCGAGAGAGTGCCTTTCTTGTTTACCTTTTATATTGACAACGTTATTGTCCGGTTGAAATATTATTGATTATTTAGGCTAAAAACAACCTGAGGGTTGAATATATACATCGTTTGACATGTTTCTATGAACTTTACGGATACAATTTGGATTGTTTGTCTGCCTGTTGTGACTGCGTTTGAGCCTGTGTATTACTGAAGAAAATGCGCAAACAAAACTGTGTTTTTTGGATATAAAGAGAGACTTTATCGAACAAAAGGAACATTTGAATCCTACAGACGAAGAACCATATATGTGACAATTTTTCCATTTTAAGATAATCAGTTATTTTTATATTATTAATTGTGTGTACCACATTAGGTGTTTTATGGTTGACAAATAATTCACCATACCCATATCTTCCAACAACAATTTATATTTTTTTGTTATTTCAAAAAATACTTTTTTTTCTGTATATCTCCAGTGATGATTTCAGTTTGTGGAAGAACAGTATATGTGACATTTTGCATGACTCTTGTAAGATGTCCTTTTTTAACACCTGATATGATGTTTTAAGTACTTTCAAGTACAGATGCCCTTCATGTAAATAACTTAAATGCAATATGCAGTTAATTCATTTGTATGGAGGTTCATTTAAAGGTGGTCTATCAACTTTAGCAATGATGACTTTTCTTAAAAGTTGAGTCATGAAATCTTAGTCTCATTTAAAATGAAGTCCTCAATGTGAACATACCATAGAACTACAAAACACTCCCAATCTATACACAGAATGAGTTTGTATTGCACCATTGTGTAACACAGCACTTTTAGAGTTAACGTCAATGTACGTATCATTACTGTCAAAGTTAAACTATGCAAGTGTTCAATATAGCTATTATAATAATAGGCGTTTTGTCTTATTTCTAACCTGTTCTAAGCCGGAGAGAATCAACGCTTGTTGTTTCTCGTATGGGACAGTGTAGAAACTGTTGAACAGATGCAGCTTGCGCTCATCAGTCACTTTCCACACTCCTTTCTGCACGTCGTGGAACACGCTCTTCCCTGCAGGATACAGTGTAACTAGCTAGCTACTGTAGCCATGTCGAATCATCCGGTGGACGGAGAAAAAGTAGCTACCTATGTTTCTTCTATAATCTAGCAATAACATTTGTAACGATAATGTATGAGTTATTAGCCAACGAACTTTAGCTAATATGTTTTCTCTATAGTTACAAATTAGACAACCCACAACATACATGTTAGTTACTGTACTCTATAGCTAGCTAGCTTGATTGTTTGATATACGGTTCTTCCACATACCTCTTTTGGACAGCTTTACCCAGTTTTTTCTTGACCCTTATGATTTGTATATGGTTTTCCCGCATCCCGTAAGATCTTCCTTTGCCTGTCTTTCCATTCTTTTTGTTTTGTTTTACGTTTCTTTCCCACATTTCTGTGATTTTCATCAGCAACAGAAAGGTTGTGCGCTTGTCCGTCCATTCTGAGTGGTGCACATAAACGGTTATTCCACGAGAGCCTATCTTTACATTTAAAATGATTGTTAATTAGCGCGTGGAAAGCTTGTGAAACCGGTTCACTATAGAAAAAGGGTGTCCAATAATGATTGTTCATGTATATCTCATTTTTTTGTAAATGTCACATATATGGTTCTTCGTCTGTAGGATTCATTTATTGAAGAAATGAATGTCTTCTGAGTGCAAACATATGAAGATCTTCAAAGGTAAGTGATTCATTTTATCGCTCTTTCTGACGTGTGTAACTCTTCTACTTGGCTGGTTACTGTTTGTAATGATTTGTCTGCTGGGCTATGTTCACAAATAATTGTAAGGTATGCGACACCGTGGTTGGATTCACAAGAAGTTAATCTTTAAACCTATGTAAAATAGTTGTATCTTTTCTGAATTTTTATAATGAGTATTTCTGTATCTGAATTTGGCGCTCTGCAATCTCACTGGATGTTGGCCAGGTGGGATGCTAGCGTTCCACATACCCTAGAGAGTTTATTCTTCCCAGAGGATCAATACAGCTGCATTAGACAAAACATGTTTCTACCACCACAAGTATATATACTCCAATTTAGGCACTCCTCCTTCTCTCCAATCCTTTCATCTATTGTGGTTCGACAGGAAGATGAAGTAATAGGGTAATAAACTGTAATTTCTCCCTTAAGGGGATCTGACTTGACCTCAATCCCTCATTTGCCTAATCCAAAAATTTTCACCTGTATCCCCCATAGCAATCCTGTGACTTCCTCCCATCCACCCAGCACATTCCAAAGCCATCTGGCTCCTACAGATAACCATTAACTTCTGATGTCAAAACCAGTCTCTAGGATAGCAATGTTCCAAGTTTAAACCAGAATCCAACACTGCACAACAATAGCGCACCTGACTGCAGATCAGAAGGTTGTTGTAATAGTTTCAGCCTGTGCTATGGTAATGGTACCTACCCTAGCTGTAAAGTCCACAGCCGCCCCACGATTTAGCAGTAGTGTGGCCACGTTCACGTTTCCATAGTGGGCAGCAATATGAAGTGGCGTGAATCCACTCTGTAACACAGGGGTGAACATAGCGAGAGGGAGGGAGAGAGAGACAGTGGGTTAGATACTAGCCTCATTCATGACCCCCAAAGCCTGACCCCTGACCCTTGACCTCCACTATCCCAGCATGCAGCAGTCGCATTAACCATCATCAAAGGGAAAAAAGAAAATTAAATTAGTAAATGTGAAAGAGCAACGCTCCAAACTCAGAAGAGGGAAGAAACCAAAGAGATGAAGGGAAAGAAATCTTAAAATTCAGTTTCAGAAAATTATGACTCAATTACACACATACACGCAAATTACGTACTGTAGGCATACACACAAACACACTCAGAAAGACCATGCAGAAAGATCACTACCATGCAACTGGTAATCCTACAGTCAGAACCAAATCAACTGCATAGTTTCTCCGTTTAGTTAAAAAATAAAGAAATAAATGAAGGAATTAAAAAACAAGTGGACGTACAGTTCACACAGACTGTTAATATCAACCAAACCATTGACACACAGTATTAGTTAACCATACAGTTAAAGGACAGAGAAAAAGGACACCCAATCAAAAAACCATGACGGTAATTCTTTTTTTATCAACACCAAAGTGCACTATGTCACTGTACGCCATTTTGTCATGTTAGGAATCATAAGAAATCAGAGAGAGAGCCGTTGCGGTTGGAGTATTGTGAAATTCTTGCCTTACCTTTCCATTCTGAAAGTAATGGGGCGATTTAACGTGAAAACATTATTTACAGAAGTGTGAAGAACTGTAGTGACTACGCAATGATTCAAAATGACACATTTAAAGTTGATAATGGTGCAAATGAATATAGACGGGATGCATCATGCTATATAGTGCTTTTGTTCTTCAAGAAAATGATCTGCAAAACACCTGGATACTTTTTGATTGATGTTCTATCATGCCATTACAGTAGTATACTATACTATATAAACGCATGCTTGTTTGCACGAATAATGTACATATATTTGCATTGATATATTTCTTATAATATTACTATTTCTTTATCTGATCTCAAGCCCTTTGTAATTGTAAAGATGTGTTAATTCCGACCTCATATCAATAACATTGTTTTATGCTTTGTCAAATAGTATCAATTTAGTTCATAGTGCATCTACAATATACATGAATGGCATGCAACACAACATATATACATTCTATATATAAACATTAAAGGGATACGTCGGGATTTTGGCAATGAGGCGCTTTATCTACTTCCCCAGAGTCAGATGAATTCGTGGGTACCATTGTTATGTCTCTGTTTTCCAGTTAGAAGGAAGTTAGAGGTAGTTTTGCCAGCCAAAGCTAACTAGTGTTAGCACAATGACTGGAAGAGGCATAAATATGACTTCCAGTCGTTACGCTAATGCTAGTTAGCAATTGTGCTAGCGCGAGTGAGAAACTTCCTTCAAACTGCACGCAGAGACATAAAAATGGTGCCCACGAGTTCATCTGACTCTGGGGAAGTAGATCAAAGGGCCTCACTGCCAAAATCCCGACGTATCCCTTTAACACTGTAAAAAATGATGATCCATCGTTATGTCAAATCTATATATCATCTTAGTGTGAAACGTATAGGTGATTATGAGATTATCAGTAAGACCATAAATCAACTCTCTGAGCTTGGGGTTAGCATCAATACAACTCCAGAAACTCAACCAATGAAAACGAAAGTATGTCGAAAGTATGCACAAAGTAAAATAAATGAGCCGATAACAGTTCTCAAACTGAAAGACAAACTGCTAAGGCACGTGATGTGCGGGAAAAAAAGCTACTTGAGAGAGGTGGCCTTTCCAGATATCACCATGCATGCTTAACATAACAAAAAACCATAAAGAGATCGTGAAGGACTGAAAGACTCGGGGGCTATTTCCACCATCCAATGCTATAGAAGTAAGGGGAAATAAAGTGCTGAAACGACACAAAGACAAACAATAAAAGTGATGGGGTTATGATGAAGGTTTGAGTGCTAGACATAGTGGTTATACCTCCGTAGTCCTATTGACCATCATCTGAAGCAGTAGAGATGAGGAAGGGAAAGAGTTATTTTACACTCAGTCATACAGATGCTCAAAGTTCAGGGTAGACTGTGCAGTACAAAGAAATACGGGCAACGTAGCTAGAGTGGTATGATTCTCTTCAAAAACAGCTTTATCGCTAGACTGTATATGAAGAGTTTAATTCCAAAATGCCATATATACATTTTCTGAAATGAGCTTTAATTGTTTAAAGAAATTATGAAAGAGACTGGTGTGTTTCTTCTCCATATAATCACATCATGGGGTTGTTCAATGTAAAAAATGTAAAAAAATTGCAAAATGCTATATATCCGCCTCACTTTCAGATAAATAAGTACTGCCAGGTTTTACACAGTCGAATGTAACAAATAACTACATTTTTAATAAAGAACTGTAGAAATGATACATTTGTGACATCAATATTAAAACAGGAAAAACAATTATAATAAAATCAATACAGCAATGTGATATCTGTAGATCTGTAGTCATTTAGCAAATGCTGTTATCCAGAGTGACTTACAGTAAGTGCATTCATGTTAAGCTGGGCAGCTGAGAACCACATATCACGGTCAAATATACAGGGTACATACAGGGTATATACATTCCATTACGGCTAAACAATGGATATTTAGCATTTTGCAAACAACAACAAAAAAACATCTCAAATCGGGGAATCCAAAAAAATCTGAGAACAGTAATATTTTACACACAATTTCTGATGAAATATAGGGATTTGGAAATAAACTCGTCGTATGCTTTATCACATCTTTTATCCAAAGACCTTGAGATGTTTTACAATGAGAGTAGCAAGTCCATAGACATACATGTATACTGTACATAGGCGGTAGTCACTCTAATTCAACACACGCACCAGTGATGTGTGGCAGCCATGTTGTACCACAAGGCCAAACTCACTAGAGAGCCGTCCTATTTATAGTCTTTTTCACATTTGAAAGTATGCTTATGAGACGGTGGATATTGCCAAAGTAATTCAGGTAATCGTCAGAGGACTGCGTTTCAGAGGTATTTTTGGTGAGAGTGCTCTGTGTTTAACGTCTACATGTAAGTGTGCCTGAGAGTGTGTTTTCATGCTGCAGTCTTCATCCACCCTCCTCTGGCTCTCCCTGGTGAGTCATGGTGAAGAGTACTTCATGGAAACAGCCGTAAACAGCATTTCATGTCGGCGTACACCAGCGTTTCCCAAACCCGGGCCCCGGGAACCCGAGGGGTACACGTTTCGTTTTTGTTGCCCTAGCACTACAAAGCTGATTCAAATAATCAACTAATCATCAAGCTTTGCTAATTTGATTCCGCTGTGTCGTGTTAGGGCAAAAAAAACTAAACGTGTACCCCTCGGGTTCCTGGGGACCGGGTTTGGGAAACGCTGGCATACACTGTATCATATTATGTAATATCATTAACATGAGGCCCGACACGAGGACAAAGTTATGTTCAGTGACAACACCGATGATAACTGGTATGCCATAGTGTTTGCAGCGCAGGGCTGTTCAATGCCCGGTGGACAACAGCAGCACTGCTGGTTTTCACTCATTCTGTTTCCTGTTATCGTCCTACACCGAGGACCACACTAGAAAAACCCGTTTAAAATGCTTCCATGTGTTGTCCTCTGGGGTTCTTTGTATCTTTCATTTGTTTTTAAACGGTGGAAATTTGCTTGACCCAAAAATCTAATCAATCAATCAATCAATCAAAAAGGACTGATTCAGACATGAGTGGACTCTGGCCAATCAACGACAATAACTGTTCAAATAACTGCAGAAGCCAGCAGTGCTACAGTGAAAACCTTGAGGACAGTTCATTGAATAGCCCTGGCGTACTGTGGAATATTATTTCCGTATAGGCTACTGTTCTTCAAAATAAGAGAACCTGCACTTCACTCTAACCACTATCCATCCCCTTTACCCCTCGCCCACAGACCCCTAAAAAACAATTTTTCCTGAAACCCAAGGATGCATGCAACCCCTCAAATTGCAACATTCAACAATACGACCTGTGGACAATAGCATATTCCACACACTCCATGCAGTGGACAGTGCTACACATAAACACCGGGGATGCGGTTGAAAGTGATGGGGGGAGGGAGGGGGGGGGGGGTGGTGAGTGGATCAGATAAACAGACAAGACAGGAAGAGAGAGAGAGACCCGGTTAGTGGCAGGACCAATGAACTAGTGGCAGGTGCACAGACACAGAGGGAGAGAGAGAGATGGACAGACCGAGAGAGATGGACAGACCGAGAGAGACAGCTACACACCAGAGACAGATGAACAAGGGCTATTGTACGTCGACACACTCTCATTACACCCGTTTTTCATTGAAACTTGTTCGTATTGATACTAGAAATACACCACAAAGCACTGACAAACAAAACTGGAACAAGTACCCTGTATTCTATTTCCTTGCGGTTCTACTGTACGTCAGGCTTGACCCACTGACAACCCATGGTCGTAGCACCACAGAGACATGCTAACCCAATAACGCCGATGCGCGTTCTAACCCTTTATTCCCTTCCCTCCGGCCGTACCTTGGACTGCACGTCGGCGTTGTGGTCGTTCTGGAGGAGCAGCGCGGCAGACTTGGTGTCGTCCTTGCGGGCGGCGATGTGCAGGGCGGGCAGCCGCACCTTGCCCTTGGTGTCGTTCTCCAGCAGGACAGACACCACCTGGTTGTGGCCCTGCTGCAGCGCGATGGCCAGTGGGGTGAAGCCATCCTGGTGGAGGGAAGGAGAGAGGGGAGGTAGGAGGTTATCCAAAGCCACAGACCAACGAGGTATAAAACAGACCAAGCTTTATTTCGTCAGGACTATGCCTGGTGGAACACATACACACAGATACACACTTCCTACCTCTGTAGCGGTGCTCTGGTTACCTCCATTCTCCAGTAGGTAACGCACCACGTCCATATGGTTCTCCTGAGCAGCCATGTACAGAGGGGTGAAGCCATTCTGGAGACACAACAGTACAACATTAGAGAAAGGAGATGAAAGCAAGATGGCTGCTGCCATGCTACTGTTGAGGGCTCCCGAGTGGTGCAACGGGCTAAGGCACTGCATCTCAGTGCTAGAGGCGTCACTACAGACCCTGGTTCGATTCCAGGCTGTATCACAACCGGCCTTGATTGGGAGTCCCATAGGGTGGCTCACAATTGGCCCAGCGTCGTCCGGGTTGGTGTTTGGCCGGGGTAGGTCATAATTGTATATAAGAATGTGTTCTTAACTGACTTGCCTAGTTAAATACAGGTTAAATACAAATCTCTTACCTGAGACTGAGAGTTGATTTCTGCGCCGCGCTTCACCAGTATCTTCACCACCTCGGCCTGTCCGGCCAGAGAGGCAATGTGGAGGGCTGTGTTCCCTTTCTGGGATGGAAGAACACAGAGAGACACATATTACACCATTATAGAGAACAATTCGAACTGTGTCAATCAATACACAAAACAAGGGGTTCACTTTCAACTCTGTCTTACAAAGAGGATGGATAACATACAGTAATGACATAAACTGTAATTTCTGACATAAATAGAAATGACAAAAACAACTTTGTCCTGTATTTCAGCTTTGACAAAAAAGCATACAAATTGTATTACTATTACAGTAGTATCAAATGTTTGACACACACACACACACACACACACACACACACACACACACACACACACACACACACACACACACACACAGTCATCACCGCCATCTCATCTCTACAGGCACTCCTATTCATCATTTTTTTCTCTTCATTAATTCTCTCCATCACTGATTAAAGATGTGACACCCCAAACAGGCATATCCACAGACACCTATGGCTCAGTGATGGAGATAAGGGGGCCTTTCTGAGGTGCACTCCTAATGATGCTGTGACACAGACAGCTAGAAATAATGAAGCTTTATCACTCATAGAGAGCCTTAAACCCTCAATGCTATTAATTAGGCCATGTTGAACAAGAAATCAAGTCAAGAGGCTCCTGTTTCAGAGAGGAAATCTGTTTTTAAAAAGTTTGGGATGTTCTGTTGTCAAAATACACATTTAAATGAGTCATGTACAGTAAACACAATTAAGTATGCTATAAAACACAAGACAGTAAATTATTTTAAACCTCAAAATACACTACACGTTTGAAATGTCCCGCATTGCAGGAAAGTTCACCTGCAACCGAGTGATCAAATGAAGGTCCTACATCTGTAACAAGTCACACGACACCCTAAACATGCTGCTCAGAAGGAATAGACCTTCTCCATGTTCACAGCTTGGCATAAGTGTCTCCATGTTCAATGAAACTAGCTGTATCCCTTCTCCTGCCTGCTACACCCTAGTGCTCTGAAGCTAGACTGCACAGTCATGTGACGGCGATAGGTTGCAGTGCAGTGCAGTCCATTGGGTGCTGGTTAGGGATATGGCTGTCTGCCCTGGGTATGGTAGTGTTATCTCACTGTTGGAAAGGTTAAGAGTCAGGTTAATGTAGGGCAAGAGTTGTTTGACGACACTGACCTGGTTAACCCCCGTGTGTGACACTTGAACCACGTTTAGGGCCCTTATTTTGGAGACTGATACCTTGAACGAGCAGACTTTTCAGAGAAATGCATCCCGTTTTTTGTGTCGTTTAAAATATTTTACCTCCGTTGTAAAGTACAACATCAAGCCAAAACAAATCAAAACAGTGTAAAACAGCGCATCAGATTTCACAACGGAAGAAAAACAAAATGTGTCATCGTCCATGATCTTTGGAGTACTTTCTTTTGACAGCTCATTTGATTATGATATTTCTAGCTATCTTTATTTGTAATCCAAAAGTCCAAAGCAGCTAAGAGAAATATAATCTTAACACTTGACCAGCATGCAAGCTCCTAACAAGCCTTTACCCAGTTGTGGATAAAATGAGTAGTCTACCTACAGCGGACGTGGACGGACGTAGCTCATGTGCTGTAGCTCTTCCTAATTTGATTCTATCACACTGTGCTAGCGCCACATACGGTAGTGCGGTAAGGGAACCCACCTTGGTGGCCGAGTCCACAGCTGAGCCTCTCTCCAGCAGCTCCTGGACCAGCTCCACGTGGCCCTCCTTAGCTGCCAGGTGCAACGCGTTGAGCCCATTCTGAGGAAGAAGAGAAGTAGACACGTATAAGAAGATAGGTCAGCCTCAAAACAAAATGGAGGATCGAAACGCTAGAGATAAAGGAAAGAGAAGGGACTGGGTGTACCTCCAGGTCCATAACCTAACAGGGTCCCTTTCCCCTCTCCCAATCTCCCTCTCCTTGTCTTGGCTGTGAAACCGTGTTCTCCTCTCTCACAAATATACACACACACACACTCTCGAGGGAGGTACAGACTGAAATACCAAAGGCAGTACTGGATGTCAGAATTTGTGCCGTGTCACGATGGTTGTGGACTAGGGCCAGTCCAGGATTCACTATGTAGGCCTGGTGGTATTAATAAAGTCAAGCAGTATGTGTGTTTGTCACAGGGGTGACTGGTGTGTGATCCTGTTCCTTGAATGCGACTTGCCAGCTATGCTGTCATTTATAGCTAGCAACCTGTCTTTCCAGACACCCATAAGGCTTGACTTTAGATCATGACACAAGTCATTTTTCCAAATATTATTTACAAACAGATTATTTCACTTATAATTCACTGTATCACAATTCCAGTGGGTCAGAAGTTTACATACACTAAGTTGACTGTGACTTTAAACAGCTTGGAACATTCCAGACAATGATGTCATGGCTTTAGCAGCTTCTGAGAGCCTAATTGACATCATTTGAGTCAATTGGAGGTGTACCTGTGGATGTATTTCAAGGCCTACCTTCAAACTCAGTGCCTCTTTGCTTGACATCATGGGAAAATCAAAAGAAATTAGCCAAGACCTCTGGTTCATCCTTGGGAGAAATTTCCAAATGCCTGAAGGTACCACGTTCATCTGTACAAATAATAGTACGTAAGTATAAACACCATGGGACCACACAGCCGTCATACCGCTCAGGAAGGAGATGCGTTCCGTCTCCTAGAGATGAAGGTACTTTGGTGCGAAAAGTGCAAATCAATTCCAGAACAACAGCAAAGGACCATGTGAAAATGCTGGAGGAAACAGGTACAAAAGTATCTATATATTTTTATTTTTATTTCACCTTTATTTAACCAGGTAGGCTAGTTGAGAACAAGTTCTCATTTGCAACTGCGACCTGGCCAAGATAAAGCATAGCAGTGTGAGCAGACAACACAGAGTTACACATGGAGTAAACAATTAACAAGTCAATGTAGCGAGGGTCAGCCGACTAGAGCATACAAGTCGCAGTGGTGGGTGGTATAAGGTGCTTTAGTGACAAAACGGATGGCACTGTGATAGACTGCATCCAGTTTGCTGAGTAGAGTGTTGGAAGCCATTTTGTAGATGACATCGCCGAAGTCGAGGATAGTCAGTTTTACTAGGGTAAGCTTGGCGGCGTGAGTGAAGGAGGCTTTGTTGCGGAATAGAAAGCCGACTCTTGATTTGATTTTTGATTGGAGATGTTTGATATGAGTCTGGAAGGAGAGTTTGCAGTCCAGCCAGACACCTAGGTACTTATAGATGTCCACATATTCTAGGTCGGAACCATCCCGGGTGGTGATGCTAGTCGGGCATGCGGGTGCAGGCAGCGATCGGTTGAAAAGCATGCATTTGGTTTTACTAGCGTTTAAGAGCAGTTGGAGGCCACGGAAGGAGTGTTGTATGGCATTGAAGCTTGTTTGGAGGTTAGATAGCACAGTGTCCAATGACGCGCCGAAAGTGTATAGAATGGTGTCGTCTGCGTAGAGGTGGATCAGGGAATCGCCCGCAGCAAGAGCAACATCATTGATGTATACAGAGAAAAGAGTCGGCCCGAGAATTGAACCCTGTGGCACCCCCATAGAGACTGCCAGAGGACCGGACAGCATGCCCTCCGATTTGACACACTGAACTCTGTCTGCAAAGTAATTGGTGAACCAGGCAAGGCAGTCATCCGAAAAACCGAGGCTACTGAGTCTGCCGATAAGAATATGGTGATTGACAGAGTCGAAAGCCTTGGCAAGGTCGATGAAGACGGCTGCACAGTACACAGTTTTGTCTTTTATCGATGGCGGTTATAATATCCTTTAGTACCTTGAGTGTGGCTGAGGTGCACCCGTGACCGGCTCGGAAACCAGATTGCACAGCGGAGAAGGTACAGTGGGATTCGAGATGGTCAGTGACCTGTTTGTTGACTTGGCTTTCGAAGACCTTAGATAGGCAAGGCAGGATGGATATAGGTCTGTAACAGTTTGGGTCCAGGGTGTCTCCCCCTTTGAAGAGGGGGATGACTGCGGCAGCTTTCCAATCCTTGGGGATCTCAGACGATATGAAAGAGAGGTTGAACAGGCTGGTAATAGGGGTTGCGACAATGGTGGCGGATAGTTTCAGAAATAGAGGGTCCAGATTGTCAAGCCCAGCTGATTTGTACGGGTCCAGGTTTTGCAGCTCTTTCAGAACATCTGCTATCTGGATTTGGGTAAAGGAGAACCTGGAGAGGCTTGGGCGAGGAGCAGCGGGGGGGGCGGGGCTGTTGGCCGAGGTTGAAGTAGCCAGGCGGAAGGCATGGCCAGCCGTTGAGAAATGCTTATTGAAGTTTTCGATAATCATGGATTTATCGGTGGTGACCGTGTTACCTAGCCTCAGTGCAATGGGCAGCTGGGAGGAGGTGCTCTTGTTCTCCATGGACTTCACAGTGTCCCAGAACTTTTTGGAGTTGGAGCTACAGGATGCAAACTTCTGCCTGAAGAAGCTGGCCTTAGCTTTCCTGACTGACTGCGTGTATTGGTTCCGGACTTCCCTGAACAGTTGCATATCACGGGGACTATTCGATGCTATTGCAGTCCGCCACAGGATGTTTTTGTGCTGGTCGAGGGCAGTCAGGTCTGGGGTGAACCAAGGGCTGTATCTGTTCTTAGTTCTGCATTTTTTGAACGGAGCATGCTTATCTAAAATGGTGAGGAAGTTACTTTTAAAGAATGACCAGGCATCCTCAACTGACGGGATGAGGTCAATGTCCTTCCAGGATACCCGGGCCAGGTCGATTAGAAAGGCCTGCTCACAGAAGTGTTTTAGGGAGCGTTTGACAGTGATGAGGGGTGGTCGTTTGACTGCGGCTCCGTAGCGGATACAGGCAATGAGGCAGTGATCGCTGAGATCCTGGTTGAAGACAGCGGAGGTGTATTTGGAGGGCCAGTTGGACAGGATGATGTCTATGAGGGTGCCCTTGTTTACAGAGTTAGGGTTGTACCTGGTGGGTTCCTTGATGATTTGTGTGAGATTGAGGGCATCTAGCTTAGATTGTAGGACTGGCGGGGTGTTAAGCATATCCCAGTTTAGGTCACCTAACAGAACAAACTCTGAAGCTAGATGGGGGGCGATCAATTCACAAATGGTGTCCAGGGCACAGCTGGGAGCTGAGGGGGGTCGGTAGCAGGCGGCAACAGTGAGAGACTTATTTCTGGAGAGAGTAATTTTCAAAATTAGTAGTTCGAACTGTTTGGGTATGGACCTGGAAAGTATGACATTACTTTGCAGGCTATCTCTGCAGTAGACTGCAACTCCTCCCCCTTTGGCAGTTCTATCTTGACGGAAGATGTTATAGTTGGGTATGGAAATCTCTGAATTTTTGGTGGCCTTCCTGAGCCAGGATTCAGACACAGCAAGGACATCAGGGTAAGCAGAGTGTGCTAAAGCAGTGAGTAAAACAAACTTATACAGTATACAGTAAAATGAGTCCGATATCGACATAACCTGAAAGGCCGCTCAGCAAGGAAGAAGCCACTGCTCCAAAACCGCCATTAAAATGCCAGACTACGGTTTGCAAATGCACATGGGGACAAAGATCATACTTTTTGGAGAAATGTCCTCTGGTCTGATGAAACAAAAATAAAACTGTTTGGCCATAATGACCATCAATATGTTTGGAGGAAAAGGGGGAGGCTTGCAAGCCGAAGAACACCATCCCAACCGTGAAGCACGGGGTGGCAGCATCATGTTGTGGGGGTGCTTTGCTGCAGGAGGGACTGGTGCACTTCACAAAATAGATGGCATCATGAGAAAGGAAAATTATGTGGATATATTGATGCAACATCTCAAGACATCAGTCAGGAAGTTAAAGCTTGGTCGCAAATGGGTCTTCCAAATGGATAATGACGCCAAGCACACTTCCAAAGTTGTGGCAAAATGGCTTAAGGACAACAATGTCAAGGTATTGGAGTGGCCATCACAAAGCCCTGACCTCAATCCTATAGAAAATGTGTGGGCAGAACTGAAAAAGCGTGTGCGAGCAAGGAGGCCTACAAACCTGACTCAGTTACACCAGCTCTGTCAGGAGGAATAGGCCAAAATTCACCCAACTTATTGTGGGAAGCTTGTGGAAGGCTACCCCGAAACGTTTGACCCAAGTTCAACAATTTAAGGCAACGCTACCAAATACTAATTGAGTGTATGTAAACTTCTGACCCACTGGGAATGTGATGAAATAAATAAAAGCTGAAATACATCACTCTCTCTACTGATCCTAACTGACCTATGACAGGGAATTTTTACCAGGATTAAATGTCAGGAATTGTGAAAGACTGAGTTTAAATGTTTTTTGACTAAGGTGTTTGTAAACTTCCGACTTCAACTGTACCAACTGGTCCCAGTTCAATTTAGCTAAAGACTAGTTTATATCCCTCCATAAGTGCCAATATGTTCCTAATAGGAGATTGATGTTTACGTCCTGTTGTTGGGGCAATAAATAGATCCTAAAAGCTTTAGAGGGAGAGAAATTACGATTACATTTCAATATCACTCTGGACGGATTACCCCGAGGATTAAAGAATCCAAGCATTTGCATTTGCCAGTTAATTCCCAAAACACCACAACATGAGGGGCCCAAGAAACTTCAATATCCAACCCCAGATGCCAACAACATGACACAACATTTGGATTCTGAGGAGCAACCCTCTCTCATTCCTAAAACTAATCCAGAGCGATTTACAGGAGCAATTGGAGTTAAATGCCTTGCTCAAGGGCACATCAACAGATTTTTCACCTAGTTTGGGGCGTCTCAGTGACCCAGCACTAATTCAGGGAGCGTTTGTCTGCTGTTTAAAAATTGCCGCTCGGTCGATATGTCATTTCCTCTATAGCCAGGGCAGCCCCAAACAGACTATGTCATGCGGCCCCTGTTCAGACCAAACTGGACTGCTCCTGAGGACCCCTGTAGTTACAGCAAGGCACCCTACAGTGTTTAGTGTCCAATCAACCCGTCTATTAAAAAAAGAGTTACATATTATGCAGTCTGCACTGCCCTGAAGGAGAACAAGAAGCATCTTTTTTAAAAGACATGCTGCATTTGACTCAGAAGGGTGCACCATCTGCTCTCTTCTCACTTAGCTTGTCCTCACATCCCTTAGCACTGTCAAAAAGCTATATTTCTATTGTGTAATTGTAGGGCCTGGCTCCAACGTTGTACTGAAGGATAAACAGAGTGTAAACAAACACCTTACAAACTCCCTGTAGAATGAACCCCTGTTAACCTGTCCTTGGTAACACACTTCACCCTCAGAGATGGCATTGGGAATAACTCAAGGTCAGCCAGACAGGATGCTATAGCACCATAACACCTGTCACTACCGAAGCAGAATGGAGTTGCCATTTCTGTCCCTATTTCGACTTTATAGATGAATGGCTGCCTCTGTCCCCATGGAAGTTGGTAGGGATGGAGGAAGTGAGGTTGGTTGGTTAACTGCAGGGACAATCTGTATTCACTCCTTCGGGGCGGGGATCCTTCTCCCCACCCTCCCATTCCGATCCCCCCCAAATCTCAAAGAAACAACTCCGCCCATGGCGCTCCCATACAGTCCAATCCATCTCTGCCCACAACAACCCCATACTGTATGAGTGTACCCCCCATTCATCCATCCTTTAGAGTCTGCAGGCATATCACTCTGTCACACAGTTCCCCAACTTACCTACTGACCACCACAGTCACTCAATCACAATCATTACATCAGCCTGGCCAGACGCAATCACTTATGAAAAGGTTCTAATCACATAATATAACATTCACCCTAATGTTCCCGCTTTTTATTGTTCTATTATATGCAGATGTAATGTGGTGGAAATGTAATTCATAAGCAGCGGTGGTTAGAGCAGACGACTCCCATGGGGCATTGCAGCAGTCATAACCAGCATAAATAGCAACTAATTAACATGCAGATTGTGAGTTATTATCATTATGAACTATGGTGCTATAATAAATGGAATGCATTACTCATCGAAAGGCAGTTAAAAGTTTACAGTCCGTAGGGGTAACAGGAAAGTGCAAAAAGTAATTAAGTACACTTTTGAGAAGAGCGTTTTCAGTTCAAAACGGTCAACTTGAAGGAACATATCAAGTACCAAACAATAACACAATAATAAAAGTGACAGGTAAATTATATTTGAACAGTCCACAACGGAATACATTTCTAGTAGAGTAGAGTAGACCAAATAACTTTCACTAAGAGAATGTCAACTCCACCTCCTGCATTATGTTGAAAAGAGCTACTGTGTTCCACTAAGGGTTGTCCCTTAACACTTTTTTCAACTTCTATAGTAGAATCATAATGACCACTTACTTCATCATACAAACAAGGTCTTTAATGCAGAAATTATGGAAATTATTTACAGAGAAATTATGGATTTTTTTTTACAGAGAAATTATTTACAGAGTTTAGTTTGAATTTGGGGTTCAGAGCTGCTGTGTGAGTCTGTGTGGTTGATTGATTGGGTATCCAGACTGTGTTGGATGAACCACAAGGAGCTCTCACGGTCATAGGTGGAGTATTCCATCACTGGTGGCACGGGCAGAGACTTGATGGAAAGACATCCATCTAATGTGGCACCTGCAATGCATTTATAATGTATAAATGCTACTTTATATGCAGTACCACCATCAAGCTTATATCTCCCATGACTGTGCAGAGGAAATTATGCCAGGGACAAACTGGGAATACATCAGCCTTAAAGACAGGGAGAAACATTGCTATTTGTTACAGAGCAAGAGGCTCTGTGAACAAGGCTTGGCTACAGATAGATGTAGGATCTTAATTTGATCACTCTTGTTGCTGAGAATTTGGATATGCAAATAGTGTATTCGAGGTAGAAAAATGCTTCTAAATAATATAATTTCCACTTTAAAATGTCAGACTTTATTTGCCCTAATGAAAAATGTATCAACCCCTACAAAAAATGACCTTTAGTTATAAACCACCGTAATGATTCACATTTCCTGTTGCCGCAGGATTATTTTCCTGCTGTAGCAAACTGGCTCAAATTAAGAGCCTAGTAGTGTAGTAGTCTGGTTGAGTGAAGAGGCCTGGGAGACAGATGAAGGTCATGGGGATGAGGATGGAAGAACAGATGGTTTCAGCCCGACGCGGCAACACTAACAACCACAATCTAACTGGCAGCTGTCAAATATAATACCTGACATACAGTAAATGGCTGTTATCATTATTGTATGTCAATTACATTTTTACATTTCAGTCATTCTAGCAGACGCTCTTATCCAGAGAGACTTAAAGTAGCGAGTGCATACGCATTCATCTTCATACTTTTTTCATACTGGTCTCCAGTGGGAATCGAACCCACAACCCTGGTATTGCAAGTGCTGTCAAAGTGCCTGTAGTGTGGGGTGTCGGCTCGTTGCTAAGGATGACTGACATAGTTCCTTATGCTTGCTGGTTGCTAGGATGACGGACAGTTTCACTGTGATCCACTTTGCAAAATTGCATTGCTGACACATGCACATGCCAGCCACTCAAGGGTGTAACAATACAGAACACCTTGAGATTGTTCCAGCTCAATAACTAATATCCGATCACTGGACCATCAGATTCCACAAGCACACTCATCAATCCATCGATTATACCTGTCATATGGTATATGAACCGACAGGAGATGTTAGTGACTAGGGTCCTGTCTCCTCCCCTCTCATCCATCTCTGACTCTGCCCGACACTCACATAGGGCTGTGGTGGTGAGCTCAGGTGCATCCTGTTTCCATTGATCATGCTTGAGATGTTTCTACAACTTGATTGAAGTCCACCTGTTGTAAATTCAATTGATTGGACATGATTTGAAAAGGCCCAAACCTGTTTATATAAGGTACCACAGTTGACTGTGCATGTCAGAGCAAAAACCAAGCTATGAGGTCGAAGGTATTGTCCGTAGAGCTCCAAGACA
Source organism: Oncorhynchus mykiss (assembly GCF_013265735.2). Lineage (NCBI taxonomy): Eukaryota > Metazoa > Chordata > Actinopteri > Salmoniformes > Salmonidae > Oncorhynchus > Oncorhynchus mykiss. The sequence continues at coordinate 28,074,344 of NC_048573.1, read as the reverse complement.
GGATTGTGTCGAGCCACAGATCTGGGGACGGATACCAAAAGATGTCTGGAGCATTAAAGGTCACCAATAACACAGTTGCCTCCATCATACTTAAATGGAAGAAGTTTGGAACCAACAACACTCTTCCTAAAGCTGGCCGTCCGGCCAAACTGAAAAATCGGGTGAGAAGGGTCGTGGTCAGTGAAGTGACCAAGAACCCGGTGGTCACTGTGACAGAGCTCCAGAGTTCCTCTGTGGAAATGGGAGAACATTACAGAAGGACAACCATCTCTGCAGCACTCCACCAATCAGGCCTTTATGGTAGAGTGACCAGATGGAAGCCACTCCTCACTAAAAGGCATACGACAGCCTGCTTGGAGATTGACAAAAGGCACCTAAAGGCTCTCAGACCATGAGAAACAAGATTCTCTGGTCTGATGAAACCAAGATTGGCCTGCATGCCAAGCGTCATGTCTGGAGGAAACCTGGCACCATTCCTACGGTGAAGCATGGTGGTGGCAGCATCATGCTATGGGGTGGGGATGTTATTCACTGGCATGGACTGGGAGACTAGTCAGGATCAAGGCAAAGATGAATAGAGCAAAGTACACAGAGATCCTTGGTGAAAACCTGCTCCAGAACGCTCAGGACCTCAGACTCGGGGTGAAGGTTCACCTTCCAACAGGACTACAACCCTAAGCTAACAGCCAAGACTTGAACCCAATCGAAGACCTGAAAATAGCTGTTCAGCAACGCTCCCCATCCAACCTGACAGAACTTGAGAGTATCTGCAGAGAAGAATGGGAGAAACTCCCCAAATACAGGTGTGCCAAGCTTGTAGCCTCCAGGCTGTAATCGCTGCCAAAGGTGCATCAACAAAGTACAGAGTAAAGAATCTGAATACTTATGTAAATGTAATATTTCAGTTTTTAATTTTTAATAAATTAGTAAACATTTCTAAAAACCTGTTTCTGCTTTTTCATTATGGGGTATTGGGTGTAGATTGATGAGGGGGAAAAACAATTGAATCCATTTTAGAATAAGGCTGTAATGTAACAACAACAAAATCTGGAAAAAGTCAAAGGATCTGAATAATTTGTGTGTAAATGTATTTATCATCATTCATGTATTATTTTTTTATTTTATAAATTAGCAAACATTTCTAAATGCAAGCGTTGTTGAATAAGTAAAAGGTCAAACGCACTGCATTGCAAACAGTCTAATGAATTCAGGGCATGTGAAGTTACACTTAGGCTAAATATAAGCCTTCCACAACCATAAGACCCATTAATAATTCAATGATTTAATCAAAATAGTTTAACCTGCTTTTTTTCTCTCTCAATAATCACTGATCTGGCTTTCAAGCCTGTCTATGAAAATGTCATTTTGTCGTTACAAATGTAACTAGAACCATGCACATTCACTAATAATGACTAACTTCTTGTAGCAGAAGACGTCTCCAACAATCTCTCAAACCCACGTGCTAGTGACTGGCAAGCTAATCTTTATATTTCAGGTTTATATTTCAAGCCAGGGTTTCGTTAGAAAAGCTATCTTCTTCTCTACTACAGTAAAATAACGTCTCAATGGGCTTTGGTGTCCATATGATTGATTATGTTGGACCAAACCTCAAATGCATATAGCGTTTTGAAACCGCTTGTCAGAGAGGACTTCGTTGGCGTGAGAGGCAGGGGTAAGGGGCTTGGTGTGTGTAAACCGTAGAGGAAGAGGCGAAGCGAGAGGTTTCACTCTCGCTAAAATCGGTCCAAAAATAAACCAAATGCGTTAATATGGGCTTATTTTGGACCTAAGCTTGTCGCCTGCCTTTGCAAGGGTGGAGACGTGCATCTCTTCATAATATACAGATCTCTGGTGTACATTTGGAGGTGCACACAGCACAGAAGGAGCAAAAGAGACGAGACCAAAAATAGAACACGAGAACAAGTGGAAATAAACGCTTAAAAAAATGATTTTTTTAAAATGACAAAACCTCGATTCTTGAGATACAGGCATTTGGAATATTTGAATTAATTAATTCGATATATCGCCCAGCCCTAATGCAAAAGACTCCCGGTCTCACGGTATTTGACCGTTTCACATATAGCATCCACGCATATGAGCTGCATACCAGCCGCTGATGCGCGCCTTTGGAACATCTCTACCTTTTAAGAAAGTCTAATAAATCAATTTAATATGCACCATCACAATAAAGCTTGATTTATTTTAGTCGGGTCTAAAGAAACATGATATGAAGAAAACGTATTTCAGAATAACAGAATATGAGTTGGCCTACTGTATGTTATCTGGCTATGCTCCATACCATAGGCTATATGTAGGCTTGTTCATTTAGCTGAAAATATATGCTTATAAATCCGGTGCCATTATTAGATATTATATGATTTTATAATAAGAAGAATAGAATTGAACTTATCTGAAAAAAAATAGAAAGGATATTTTTCCCATTCCGGAGCGTGTACGCATATGAAGTGGCTATGTTGAGGTTAAAAGGGATCATTTGAAACGGATCCTATATGCTAGATTTACTTGGCAACTATAGGTTGTGAATGACACAAACCGTAGAACTTCTTCAAAACATATATTGGCTACATGATGCGGCTGTAGGCTAAGTCGCAAACTCAATGGGGAGGGACAGGGGCAGGGGAAAAACATGTCATCTGTATGCACTCGAATAGCGAATGGAGGCCGCGCGAAAGCGGTCCGTTTTCCAATGACGCCTGGAAGGCCACTTTGGCTTTATAGTGGAGCTGTGCTTAATATGAGCAGCTGAGAAATAAACATAGGAACACTTATTTCACTCCACGCATCAACCACTGTTTGAGGAGCATGCTCAGGTGATATTCCGCCCCAAACTCCGTATGCCATGGGGCTCTCCAACTCTGTTCCTGCAGCTACCGAGTGCTTCATTTGGGAAACCAAATGAAATCTGTTCGGCAACATCGATAGTAACATGTTTTCGCAACTAAACATATGTCACTAAACTGTTGACAGACAGCACGCTCGAGAAAAGGAATAAGGGGGAGAGAGGAGGAGAGGGAAATGCATGGTGGTGAGATATTCTGTATAGCTAAAAGTAATGTGCCACCCAATTAATTATAAAGAAAATCCCTATTACTAGGCTATTCAAAATCAAATACAAATGCACTATAATTGTAGGCTACCTGTAAGTCATCCTGCACAATCAATGAACCAACAGCATTGCCTAGGGCTCTCTCCCATCATGGATAGACATTTTGGAGCGTAGCATAAGGTAACCAGAATGTATAAGGTAACCAGAATGACTCGTGACTGCCGGTATGCTGGTAATATGGTCAACGCAACAGCCCTACACCCCATTCGTCCAGGTCCCTGTCACTGTGTGAAGGTCACTGTTCTACTGTTACATTCCAGGAGGGACAGCCGGACTGACCATATGGAAGGAGAGGGGGAGGGAGGGGGGGCATCGGAAAAGGGGAGGGGAGAGACCAGAGAGAATGCAGATATAGGAGGACTAGTGTGAAATAGGAAATCAGTGTTTGTGACAGTGGATCTGCATTGTTAGAAACATACTCTATCTGACATAGCAATCTGACTTGGTTTATGAAGCAGAACATCTATATGTTCTTGACATTATACAGTAGAGAACAAGTTCAGATCACTGCATCAAAGCACACGCATTCAGATGTGCTGCCAGATGTGAGAGAAATAGAAAGAGAGAGACAGAGTGTGTGTATACTGTATGTGAGCGAGAGACGAGAGGGGGTGGCTAGCCCCTCACCTTACCTATCTAGATTGCTTTGGATTTGTGAGGACAACGGTGTGTGCCTGTCTGTGTCTGTATGGTAGGGTTTAGACACATAGCCCAAACAACCGCTCACACACACCCCGTGGCCATGTGACTGTTGTTTATCAGCTTGACCACCGTGACCATGGTGGTTGTCAAGGCCGGACTATTTACATCCTAACAGTTGTCTGTGACCCACGTCAGGGTGCCCCCCCCCCAGCCCCGCGATGAGGAACGTTAATGGGTTGGAGGAGGAACAGATAATGGTCATGCGCCTCCTAAATTAAGACCCACCAGCCTCTCAGGGGGAGAGGTATGCTCCAGAAATAGGGAATGTAATGGAAAACTACAGTTGAAATCTGGAGTCTACATACACCTTACAGGCTGACTACACCGCTCGCGTCACGTGCACGAGCATTGCAAAATAAACGTAGAAATCTATGTTATTCAATTATTGCACCCACACTGCTCGTGTGCGCCAACGAGAGTCTGCGTTGCCAAGGGCTAATTTAGAAATCAGTTCTATTTCTGACGCAGAGGGCGCTGCAAGTCCCGCCTCTCCCATCTCCTCATTGGTTTATAGAAGCAGGTACCCACGTTCCATCTCCTCATTGTTTATACCCACGTGGGTGACTGAAAGACGAACGAGGTCAGTTGCGGTAATGCACCTAATTTATGGAAGTTGTCAATCGCAATATAAAGTCAAGAGAAGAAAAGGCCTGGAAGGAAGAGAGATGACTAGAAACGATTCGGTTGACAGTTTTATGTGTGGATTATTTGGCAGAGTAGAGGACCTTGTGCATTTCAGGTAAAATCACAACTCAATGTTTATATCCCAGGACAAATTAGCTAGCAACAGCAAGCTAGCTAAATATGACAAATTAGCTAGCAAGTGCAAACTAACTAGCTAAATTGCCATAAATGTTTAATGCTTTTCAACCTGTACCCAAATTAATATAATGGTTTCAGAGTTTGTTTTGGTATTTTAACCTGCGTGTCGTGGGTCAGAAGTTTACATACACTCAATCAGTATTTGGTAGCATTGCCTTAAATTGTTTAACTAGGGTCAAACGTTTCGGGTAGCCTTCCACAAGCTCCCCACAATAAGTTTGGTGAATTTTGGCCCATTCCTCCTAAAAGAGCTGGTGTAACTGAGTCAGGTTTGTAAGGCCTCCTTGCTCGCACATGCTTTTTCAGTTCTGCCCACAAATTTCCTATAGGACTGAGGTCAGGGCTTTGTGATGGCCACTCCAATACCTTAACTTTGTTATCCTTAAGCCATTTTGCCACAACTTTGAAATTATGCTTGGGGTCAATGTCCATTTGGAAGACCCATTTGCGACCAAGCTTTAACTTCCTGACTGATGTCTTAACTTCTTATGGCTGGGGGGTATTGAGTAGCTTGGATGAATAAGTTGCCCAAACTAAACGGCCTGCTCCTCAGTCTCAGTTGCTAATATATGCATATTATTATTAGTATTGGATAGAAAACACTCTAAAATTTTCAAAACTGTCAAAATATTGTCTGTGAGTATAACAGAACTGATATTGCAGGTGAAACCCTGAGGAAAATCAAACCGGGAAGTGGCTTCTATTTTGAAAACTCCATGTTCCATAGCCTGCCATTTAAAGGGATATGAACCAGATTCCTTTTCCTATCGCTTCCTGAAGGTGTCAACAGTCTTTAGACATAGTTTCAGGCTTTTATTTGGAAAAATGAGCGAGAACGATAACATCACGTCATTGTATAGCCGGGTGCCAGCAGCGTTTTGTATGCGTAACAGAGTTTGGGCAGCCATTGTCTCTTCCTCTCCTACTGATAAAGACAGGTGCGGTTGATATATTATCGATTATATATTTTAAAAACAACCTGAGTATTGATTATAAAACACGTTTGACATGTTTCTGTGGACATTACGGAAACTATTTGGAATTTGTCTGCATTGTCGTGACCGCTCTTTCCTGTGGATTTCTGAACGGGCCAAACAAACGGAGGTACTTTGGATATAAAAATAATCTTTATGGAACAAAAGGAACATTTATTGTGTAACTGGGAGTCTCGTGAGTGAAAAAATCCGAAGATCATCAAAGGTAACCGATTAATTTGATTGCTTTTCTGATTTTCGTGACCAAGCTACTTGATGCTAGGTGTACATAATGTTTTGTCGAGCGATCGATAAACTTACACAAACTCTTTTCAAAATCTGACATATTTCCAAAATCTGACATGACAGGTGGATTAACAAAAGGCTAAGCTGTGTTTTCCTATATTGCACTTGTGATTTCATGAATATAAATATTTTTTGTAATATTGTTTGAATGTGGCGCTATGCAATTCAGCGGTTGTTGATGACAATTATCCCGTCAACGGGATGGCAGCCATAAGAAATTAAGATATTGCTTCAATATATCCACATCATTTTCCTTTCTCGTGATGCCATCTATTTTGTGTGCACCAGCCCCTCCTGCAGCAAAGCACCCCCACAACATGATGCTGCCACCCCTGTGCTTCACGGTTGGGATGGTGTTGTTTGGCTTGCTAGCCTCCTCCTTTTTCCTCCAAACATAACGATGGGCATTATGGCCAAACAGTTTTATTTTTGTTTCATCAGACCAGAGGACATTTCTCCAAAAAGGACGATCTTTGTCCCCATGTGCAGTGGCTTCTTCCTTGCTGAGAGGCCTTTCAGGTTATGTCGATATAGGACTTGTTTTACTGTGGATATAGATACTTTTGTACCTGTTTCCTCCAGCATCTTCACAAGGTCCTTTGCTGTTGTTCTGGGATTGATTTGCACTTTTCGCACCAAAGTACATTCATCTCAAGGAGACAGAATGAGTCATATGATGGCTGCTTGGTCCCATGGTGTTTATACTTGCGTACTATTGCTTGTACAGGCGTTTGGAAATTTCTCCCAAGGGTGAACCAGACTTGTGGAGGTCTACAATTTATTTTCTGAGGTCTTGGCTGATTTCTTTCGATTTTCCCACGTTGTCAAGCAAGGAGACACTGAGTTTGAAAGTAGGCCTTGAAATACATCCACAGGTAAACCTCCAATTGACTCAAATTATGTCAATTAGCCTATTAGAAGCTTATAAAGCCATGACATCATTTTCTGGAAATTTCCAAGCTGTTTAAAGGCACTGTATGTACATTTCTGACCCACTGGAATTGTGATCCAGTGAATCATAAGTGAAATAATTATGAGTGAAATAATCAAATAATTTGTGTCACGCACAAAGTAGATGTCCTAACCAACTTGCCAAAACTATAGGTTGTTAACAAGACATTTATGGAGTGGTTGAAAAATGAGTTTTAATGACTCCAACCTTAGTGTATGTAAACTTCCGACTTCAACTGTAGCTGGTATAACACTGGGATGGTCAATAGCAGTAAATCTATGCAAATGTAATTTCTACAATGTCACATCCCACAGGTTTAATTAGGAATAGAGGCAGGATATTGAGAGAGAGAGAGAGAGAGAGAGAGAGAGAGAGAGAGAGAGAGAAGAAAAATGACAGAAGGAAACACCAATGACCCTAAACTCACTGATCCATCCCCTCCTGCCAGTGGCCAGTAATTCAAGTGGAACTAACAGCGTTTTAGCAACATGAAATCTTATTCAAATCTGTTCATATAGACCCCCCAGGAAGAATATGACACCTTTTTATATTACATTTCCTGACAAGCGAGCACTTAGATATGGTCATCTTCACGTTTTCGTTAATTCATAGAATGTTTGGGAATTACATATAGTGAGGCATTTGTGAAAATTCTAGAGCAATATAGAGTGGGAAAGAGGCCATGCATTTGGACAATTAATAGACACTGCAGGAAATAAAACCTAATATAAAACATCTGTCTTGTCCAAGACCGGAATCTACGCTGACTGGTACGACATAGCCAATCAGAGCTACAGTAGGCCTATATGCAAACAAGCCATTTGCCACACGGGCCTGCCTTCATTCACTTTGAACTGGACTGTGTGTTTACAGGCAGTAGCAACAGCGCGACTTTAGATCATTAGAACGCTTTCGCCAAAAGCCACAAAATACACCTGAATCGATTCCTGCAAATATGTAAATACCACGGGAGTCCTCTTACATTTGGGAACTTTGCAGTCCTATTGATCAAACAACCATGGAAAGGTAGACTTTCCCTCCCTCGGATGCCAATGCACATCAACAATAACAAGTTCCACAACTACTGCTAGCCAGAGCGAGTTGGCCGTCAAGCTAGTTGGCCGTCAAAATTGCGCTGAAATGATGGGGAATAGTAGCTACTCGTCCTTCTGCATCTTGCCTGCCAATGTATGCTTGTCCCAACCCACGTGTTGACAAATGAATGGGAATTTGCCTGCCTGCCCGCCCATTTGATTGATGCCAAATACATTTCATTGACAGCTAAGAGACTAACTGTGGATAACAGTCATTCAAGTTCAGCATAGCTAGCTAGCTAGCAAAGCGATTCACATTTCTTGCTAGCTAACCAAATGACACCTGAATCTCTAGCTGTAGTCAATGAAAAAATATTTGAGTTCTTTACGATAGCCACATTAGCAGCTAATTATCATTTCATTTTTGGGGGGTAAATACAGGCAAATATATTGATAAAAGTCTCTAAGTTTCTACAATCCTCTATGAGAAAAATGTATGGCAAAAAAAACAAAAAACGGTTGGAACCATTGCCTTGTTTGACTGCTGTGGTACTCTATCGCAAAATAAACATCAATTCCGTTCTACTTAACTGGGTCTCTCTCATATACACCAATGCAATAGAAGCGGGGTCTGGTGTACTTAGTTCATTGACTTTCATTTTCAATACACTCCTCACCCTTACCTCTTCTCCTCTTGTTTTATCCCTCCTTCCATCTATATACCTAACATTCTGTTTATTTTACCTAAAGGAGACGCATGGTGGATTTACGAGAGGTCAGGAGTTATAGATTCAGAGTGACGGATTTAGATGTTATTGATCCATTGATTTTTCAATGTTAATATTGGCAGTATTTAGTTACTGACAAAAACATACAAGAAAACGAGACAAAAACTTTGATTTAGCCTGGGTTTTTTATAAAGGGAAGCACATTGCCATTCCCTGTCCTAGATTTGCTCAGTGAAAGCTATTGTCAGACATGGCCGTGTTACGTAAAAGTATTGCCTTGCAAAAGCGCCTGTTTAATAATGAACCCTGAATGACAGAGGATCTTTACTCCTAATGTAATCACGCTGACAGCCTCCTTCAAGATGACAATGATTGCATTTTAGAGAGAACGGCAAAAACACAGCGCTCAAGGAGACTGGGCCAATCCCTCTCTTAATCTGAGAACAATGTTAATTGTAGAGACTCGAGTGTAGTGATTAGGAATACAGCCAAACAGTCAAATGTTTTGTGTTTAATCACTAACAGGCCAACCCACACTGATCACATTACACACATTGCATGGTTACCATAGCTCCCAGAGATGTGTTATTTATTTGAAGTTATTTTTGCTATAGAGAGTTGAATCAATGTTATGTTTTGGTAGTACACATACGGTACAGTACAGTAAGCCTCATTCCTCCCAATGGACAGAGATAGAACGGCAACCCTCACACCGTAGACAGATTGGCATTAGGACTGATGATCAAAGGAGAGATCCCAAGAGCTAAATGAGTTATTGAACAGAAGGTGTAAGATTGATCGCCTGGGTGACTGAGAGAGAGAACTGGCCACCATTTTGGCTCCACAGAGACCAACAGCCACAGAGAGCAATGAACGGCACCATCAAGACAAACAAATGACGTGTCCTGTCTACCATAAATCAGGTTCTGAGTTATCACAAATCTTTTTCTCTTTATTCATGGCGCGCGTGTACACATCTGCGCATGCGTGTGTGCATGTCCACTAGTCTCTTACCTGATTACAGGTGCCTATGTCCACTCCCCCCTTCAGGTACTCCAGAACCTTGTCGATGTTCCCCGCCCTTGCCGCTCGTAAGAAGCTGGTGTTGCTGTCCGACTGGAGAAGAACAAACAGAATAAATACGTTAGAACAATGTTAGAACCCATTTAGAACAACGTTGGCCCAACTTAACCGCTGTTTTGATCTGCTTTGAAATAGGTCCGTTTTTATTACTTCTAGAATAGATTGAGTTACTGCTTAGCATACAGCAATCTACCACTTGTTTGAGTGGTGAGACACACTTTAATGCCAATTATGCCAACCTGCACAGGCAAAACAGCCCCTGAGACTCAAAGACAAACACTAATTAGAAGTCCCTACGGAGCCTGGTGGCAGTGTCACTCATTTTCTGCAGTCATCAACACCTGCACTGAATCAGCATTTTCCAATCTGAGTGAAATAGTGTATAATGTTACACACAGGAATACAACTGAGGGCTTGTCCTCTATTTTTATTCACTGAGGCAGACGAAGCTGGAGACGGACCTAAACTTTCGATCGTAGCGGCAGTAAGTCAGCGTTTCCCCTCTCGTTCCCAAAACACACCCTGGCACACACATACAGACACAGAACTGCAGAACCACAGCTTCCTCTCTCTTCTGTGAGTAGGGGGTAGAATGTACTCCCTAAAGTAGTCCTGCTCCCTGACAACCAGCCTGTGCTGGTAACGGGGAACCTGATTGAAGTAGTGTTCTGGCTAGCAAGGCTAGCTATCTCCCAGAGACACTCAGCGAGGGCGACAGGGCCAGAGATAGTTCCAGCACGCAGCACAGCACAGCTCAGCCCAAACCCAGACCGGGGATATGCCCACTCCTCTGACCCAATCTGTCACTCATTCACTTACACTGCAGTACAGAGACTCCGGACCCAGAGTTAATACATACTCTGGACTGTAACACAAACTCTGAGCTTGTTCATGGTTTAAAAAACACACTCAGATCTGTAAATGTGGGGAGAACTATGTTATACCGAACTGCATAAGTAAATGCATACGTATGAAGAATTATCGTGCCCCCAGTTACTGATCAATGCTTTACAATATATCTAAGGGCAGTAATGAGAGACACATTGTGATGATTTGTCCTGGTTTAACCTGCAGCAGTGGTTCTGTGTGTGGATGATGCAGAGAACTGCACTGCATCATTCAGACCGGACACAACAATACGCAGCACAACCAAACAGGAGCTAAATCGTGAGACTGAGTAGCAGGATGGCGAGTTGAGCTCTGTTAGCTGAGTGAATACACACTAAAGTCTCGCTGTTACATGTATATATATATATGATAGTACTAGTCAAAAGTTTGGACATACCTACTCATTCAAAGGTTTTTCTTCACTTTTACTATTTTCTACATTGTAGAATAAGAGTGAAGACTTCAAAATTATGAAATAACATAAATGGAATCTTGTAGTAAGCAAAAAAGTGTTAAACAAATCAAAATATATTTTATATTTGAGATTCTTCAAACAAGCCACGTTTTGCCTTGATGACAGCTTTGCACACTCTTGGTACTCCCTCAACCAGCTTCACCTGGAATGCTTTTCCTACAGTCTTGAAGGAGTTCCCACATATGCTGGGCACTTGTTGGCTGCTTGTCCTTCACTCTACGGTCCAACTCATCCTAAATCATTAATGGGGTTGAGGTCTGGTGATTGTGGAGGCCAGATCATCTGATGAAGCACTCCACCACTCTCCTGCTTGGTCAAATAGCCCTTACACAGCCTGGATGTGTGTTTTTGGTCATTGTCCTGTTGAAAACCAAATGATAGTCCCACTAAGCGCAAACCAGATGCAATGGCGTATCACTCCAGAATGCTGTGATAGCCATGCTGGTTAAGTGTACCTTGAATTCTAAATAAATCACTGACAGTGTCACCAGCAAAGCACCCACACACCATCACACCTCTTCCTCCATACTTCATGGTGAGAACCACACATGCGGAGATCATTCATTCACCTACTCTGTGTCTCACAAAGGCAAGGCAATTGGAACCAAAATCTCATATTTTGATTCATCAGACCAAAGGACAGATTTCCACTGGTCTAATGTCCATTGCTTGTGTTTATTGGCACAAGCAAGTCTCTTCTTATTATTGGTGTCCTTTAGTCGTGGTTTCTTTGCAGCAATTCGACCACGAAGGCCTGATTCATGCAGTCTCCTCCTAACAGTTGATGTTGAGATGTGTCTGTTACTTGAACTCTGTGAAGCATTTATTTGGGCTGCAATTTCTGAGGCTGGTAACTCTAATGAACTCATCCTCTTCAGCAGAGGTAACTCTGGGTCTTCCTTTCCTGTGGCGGTCCTCATGAGAGACAGTTTCATCATAGCACTTGATGGTTTTTGCGACTGCACTTAACATTTTCCGTATTGACTGACCTTCATGTCATGACCTTCATGTCCTAAAGTAATAATGGACTGTCGTTTCTCTTTGCTTATTTGTGCTGCACTTAATATAAAAGATACTTTGTCTTTTACCAAATAGGCCTATCTTCTGTATACCACCATACCACCCTACCTTATCACAACACAACTGATTGGCTCAAACGAAATTCCACAAATTAACTTTTAACAAGGCACACCTGTTAATTGAAATGCATTCCAGGTGACTACCTCATGAAGCTGGTTGACAGAATGCCAAGAGTGTGCAAAGCTGTCATCAAGGCAAAGGGTGGCTACTTTGAAGAATCTCAAATATAAAACTCTACATTTTGATTTGTTTAACACTTTTTTGGTTACTACATGATTCCATGTGTTATTTCATAGTTTTGATGTCTTCACTATCATTCTACAATGTAGAAAATAGTTTTAAAAAATGAGGAAAAAACCATGGAAGGAGTAGATGTGGCCAAACAATTGACTGGTACTGTATATAGTGATACAAGCCGACTTGCACTGTCTGTAAGTGTGTCTCACACCTCCAATGAGACTGATACCTTATCCCAGACTGAGGGAGGAGGGGTGGGGGTCTCCTGGGATCTCCTGGGATCTCCTGGAGACGTGCTCAGATGATTTCTCTAGGGAGGGATATCTCTGCTCTATATATCTGACAGAAGGAGAGGTCCAGAGGAACAGCTTGTGGGTTGTTCAGCCAGCCCACAGGGGTAGGATGGTATTGTTACACCAACCAAATTCCCTTTAGTATCAATCCTCTGCACCTTGCATGTTAAAGAGCAGCATTTACAGCTCACCTAAGGGAACCACTTCAACATGTAAGAAGTTAATGAGTAGCAGCCATTTTGTTTTTATGAATCATATTACCATTTCTTGCTGAATAACGTTTCTCACTGTCTCTCTGTACAAACCACATATGGATATCAGAGAAGGGAAGTGTGGTCATCTCAAAGCCGCAATAGGTCACTGTGCACGTGTACACTGACTGGAAGACAGTGTCAGAATTGTACTCAGCTACATTATACAATGGTACCATTAGGCCCACAGGACAGAGGAGTAGAAAAGACAGATCAAATCCCCAGTCAGATTCCTAGCTGCCGAGTCACATTATGCAAGGCAGAGAGGGTGGAGAGATGAGAATGAATTAAGAAAAGAGAGGGTGTTTTATGGCTTTGCGGGTGAATGAACACTCCTACGTGGAGTCGTGATATTAAGGAGAGGTAGAGAGTAGAGAGAGAGGAGAGAGAGAGAGAGAGAGAGAGAGAGAGAGAGAGAGAGAGAGAGAGAGAGAGAGAGAGAGAGAGAGAGAGAGAGAGAGAGAGAGAGAGAGAGAGAGAGAGAGAGAGAGAGAGAGAGAGAGAGAGAGAGAGAGAGAGAGAGATTGGAAAAACAGAGAGTGGGAAGGAGGTATGTTACTCAATCAGATATGAAGGTCTTTGGTAATGTGTTCATTCATAAGCCATTCTTTACAGAGACAAAATTAACACTTCTTACTGTGTTACCCTTCATTAATAAATCAAGCACAGCTGGTTCATACAGGAAACACGAGTGTCGTATCAGCTGATATTGCCTCCAATTAGATTCATCACACTACCTTAATATGGAGGTATATTAGTCGACCAGGTTGCACACACATTCTTTGATGGTCCTTGCTATCCGGAATCCTTGAGACGTCCAACTCTGACATCACCCCAATTGAAGTTGACATTTAAAAATGGGTTAAGGTATGGGTTATGTTTAGGGTTAGGGTAGGGGCACCCCAAGGATGCTGGTTAAGTATGCCTTGAATTTTAAATAAATCACTGACAGTGTCACCTGCAAAGCACCCCCACACCATCACACTCCATGATTCACGGTGGGAACCACACATGCGGAGATCATTCGTTCACCTACTCTGTGTCTCACAAAGACACGACGGTTGGAACCAAAAATCTCACATTTGGACTCATCAGACCAAAGGACAGATTTACAACAGTCTAATTGCTTGAGTTTCTTGGCCCAAGTAAGTCTCTGCTTCTTATTGGTGTTCTTTAGTAGTGGTTTCTTTACAGCAATTCGACCTGATTCAAGGCCTGATTCAGCAGTCTCCTCTGAACAGTTTATGTTGAGATGTGTCTGTTACATAAAATAAGTGAAGCATATTTTTGGGCTGCAATTTCTGAAGCTGGTAACTCTAATGAACTTATCCTCTGCAGCAGAGGTAACTCTGGGTCTTCCTTTCCTGTGGCGGTCCCCCATGAGAGACAGTTTCATCATAGCGCTTGATGGTTTTTGCGACTGCACTTGAAGAAACTTCATGTCTTAAAGTAATGATGGACTGTCGTTGCTCTTTGATTATTTGAGCTGTTCTTGCCATAATATGGACTTTGTCTTTTACCAAATAGGCCTATCTTCTCTATACCACCCCTACCTTGTCACAACACAACTGATTGGTTCAAACGCAATAAGAAGGAATTATTTTCAACAAATTAACTTTTAACAAGGCACACCTGTTATTTGAAATGCATTCCAGGTGACTACCTCGTGAAGCTGGTGGAGAGAATGCCAAGAGTGTGCAAAGCTGTCATCAAGGCAAAGGTTGGCTACTTTAAAGAATCTCAAATATAAAATATATATTGATTTATCTAACCCTTTTTTGGTTACTGCATGATTTCATGTGTGTTATTTCATAGTTTTGAAGTCTTCACTGTTATTCTACAATGTAGAAAATAGTACAAATAAAGAAAAACTCTAGTTGTGGTCAAACTTTTGACTGGTACTGTATATCACTGGGAATTTCAACCAAACCCGTGAAGCGTGACATCACATTACTGACCATGTCATTTCAGCTTCAAAAGCCTCCCTAAACTGAGATTGCATAAAACAATCATTTACACAGAGTAGAATGTGTGTGGAGAATTAACATTATAAATAAAGTAAATATTGTATCCCATGACGACCGTCCAACGACCAATGCCGTTGGAAACATGCTCGGCCCCCCCAGTTACCATGGAGACAAGCGGCCCTGCCTCTCTTGGTAACCATGACAACTGTTTTTTTTCTCCTCTCTCTATTTCTCTCTCTGGGGTGCGGTGGAACCTAAGAGTTCACACATAGCTCATTTAACTACTTTATTTTACCATAAGAGCCATTTTTCAGACTTGTAATGTGGCAACTGTACCCTTGTCTTTTGCTGGTGTACAAAATCCCACACTCCAATGGAAGAACACCTTCTATTCTTGGACATCATGACAGCCTATCATATCAACAGACAACAGTGTTTACTGGGTATCTGTTGTACACAGCAACCATGTCACACCACTGGTACCTAGGACTAAGAGACGGGCGTCAATGTTAACATTTCCTTCATTAACGCCAGTTTCGCCAACTGTGTGTGTGTGTGTGTGTGTGTGTGTGTGTGCCTTGTGTGTGTTAGTGTGGGCATGCATGTGTGTGTGTGTATTTTACATTAAACCCTCATTTGGGCTGCCTGGCATGCACAGCCACTATATGCGCAGACATACTGTAATTACAGTATGTGATGATTACTATGTCATCACATTCAACTGGACTGCAGTATCCATGGAACCTTGATCGTTACCACCACATACCCCGAGTTCAGTTTTTAATACCCTATGATTATCGGAAACTGATAGGAATATTATGATTAAATGACTAAACAATATTCTCATTTTAAATGGAACTGTAACTAAGTAAACTTATACTCTGTTTTATTATATCTGATTAACAATATGAGTTCATAAGGGATTGTGTGACACGGACAAGGAGTAATTAAATATAACGAACACCATTCCAAACTAGTCTGGAGAGGAGTGGGTTAAGTAAGAAGATAGGGTCGTTAACCTATGGTTGAACCGACAAAACTTAGCTCTGGGGTGTTTTAGATAAGGCAGTGAGTGCATTCCTAGGTTTTCTGTTAATTAGAACTGTCAGCTAAGTGGTGATCGATAATGGTGAGGGGTCAAAAGTTAAGTCAGTTATGTTGTGTGACCTGTGAGTGTGTTAGTGAGTTGGAATGAACTTTTAAACTCACTTAATTCTAGGTCGGGAAGAGGGGATTCATTCTAGAAGCAATGAAATTACGTAATGTTATTGTATATGAACTGTTGCTCATGGTAACGTGGCAGCGCGCTCCGAGAATAAATGATGTTACCTATTATTGATAAGACTGGTCTCCGTCTATTTATGCAAACAAGAATCTTACAAATTCTCATAAAATAGATTAAGGGAATTCAATTAATGAAAAGATATTGGAATAATTAAATTACAGTAACAGAAACCATCGGACTTCATCACACATGAGGCTTCCAAACGGAATTCTATCGAACCTCATTCGACTCAATGAAAAACAAGGAAACTTTCAATAGGAAGATGTAGAGTATGATAACATGAACTCACCACATATTCAAAGGCTTCAAGATCAAGGTGACATAATGGAAGCATGAGGTTTGATGTATTGGCTAGGATCCCCTCTCTTCTGTAATTGTTTATGCATGCTGTGAGATGTTACCTCCTCGTGATTGGTTCATCCTGGGGGCCCCCCTCATTAGCAATCAGTGTCATCAACATCAGCTGGGCCCAACATTTCTGGGTCAATGCCAAAACAGGATATAGCTGGCCGCCAGAGCATCCTGGCCAACCACGGCTCTCCCTGAGGACTCATTCGCATATAGTAAATCAGCACTAGGCCCAGCTTCGTTAGGGACACTAAATTTAGACCTACTCTAAATTCACCAGTAGAGGCTAATGCTTTCACTGAGGCATGACAGATTGAGGCAAGATAGTGTGTGTTGCTGACCGAGAACACCATAAAAAACATTGTAGGGGAGGGTAAACAACATACAATATTTTATTGAAAGCACAAGGATGCTGTATTGTCCTTGCAGGGCTAACAAAGCCTTGCTATACACCACTGAAGGATAACATTATTCTTTATTTTTTAATTATTTTTTTAACCTTTATTTAACTCGGCAAGTCAGTTAAGAACAAATTCTTATTTACAATGACGGCCTTATTTACAATGACGGTGGGTTAACTGCATGTTCAGGGGCAGAACGACAGATTTGTACCTTGTCAGCTCGGGGATTTGAACTTGCAACCTTCCGGTTGCTAGTCCAACGCTCTAACCACTAGGCTACCCTGCCGCCCCATATAAACCACATCTTCTGATTTAAAATGTTACATTGCTAACTATTTCAACACTGTACAGACGGTGTGAAAAGCAGGAAAAAAACATCAGAATGTGTACTAGAGATTGCACAGTCCACTTAGTGACAAAGAGCGCGAGAGCTAACAGTCAGGGGTCAAGTTGAAGGCATAGGTTGTGTCCCCCTGCTCAGACGTTGCATGCATCAACCAATGGTTGCGTGCCATGTCATCAACTGTGCCGTCGGGCACCAGATTGCTTTATAACATATGATGTGGTTAGCTGACACATAAAATACCTATCCAGGCATTGTAAGATCTGGCATGCGCTAGCAACACGACCCTGCTCTTAGCTAACACCAGCCACTGTTTAAAATAGTCTATGTTCTCAAAAACAGTAGGCGTCCTCAGAGAGAGCAGACCTTTAGCTGTCAGCGTGGTTAACTATAACAGGAACACTCTGAAGGAGTACAAACACACACTCACACATGCCAAACACAGACATACTACACACACATCACTGTCTTTCTGGACGTTTAAAATGAATTTGTATTCCAATGCAGCTAATGAAAGTGGCCCCAGGGGATGATAACTGGGCCTTCTGGAGATTAGGGCCCCTGATAAAACACACACAATGTGCGTACTATACACAAACTTGCACAAATACGCCAGGCTACACTCTTACGAGGGTTGTGCCGAGTAGTCGGTCAAAACAAGTATCGTAACGGATATGGGCAATTTTCTGGATACAATTATGATCCAGGCATCTTTCTCATGTCAGTCAGTGACAGAGTTCCTAAACCATACGGTCAGTCAGTCATGTGAGCTGTCTAAATACCTCAACTGGCTAGTTTGCCTGTCTGTAAAGAACAATGGTGGGCTGTACATTGATCCTGTTGCTCTGATTGGATAGCGTGAAGCTTTATTTCTCCTAATTTCACCCGTTCACTTTTCCTCGCATGTTTTCAGTCTGATCATTTAGATTGCTACTGCCTGCTACTATAATAAATCACATGTCGAGGACGTTTGCTATCAAGCTATCAAT
Organism: Oncorhynchus mykiss; assembly: GCF_013265735.2. NCBI lineage: Eukaryota > Metazoa > Chordata > Actinopteri > Salmoniformes > Salmonidae > Oncorhynchus > Oncorhynchus mykiss. The sequence goes on along the minus strand of NC_048573.1, from coordinate 28,056,059 downwards.
GTGCATTATATCCAGCAGGTGTGGCAAGGGTAGGGCAAAATATGAAATGCTAATGTGCATTCTGAGTGAGTGACAGCAAACTGCCCACTGCAAGTTGAGGACACACAGACACAGACACAATGCATTGGGGCAGGTAGCGTTCTCCTGGCATCCGCCAATCCCAGATTTATCCGTCGGACTGCCAGATGGTGAAGTGTGATTCATCACTCCAGAAAACGCATTTCCACTGATCCAGACTCCAATTGCGGCAAGCTTTACACCACTCCAGCTGACGCTTGGCATTGCACATGGTGATCTTGTGTGCGGCTGCTCGGCCATGGGAACCCATTTTATGAAGCTCCCGACGAACAGTTCTTGTGCTGACGTTAATACCAGAGGCAGTTTGGAACTCGGGAGTGAGTGTTGCAACTGAGGATAGACGATTGTTACGCGCTACGTGCTTCAGCACCAAGCGGTCCAGTTCCGTGAGCTTGTGTGGCCTACCACATCACGGCTGAACCGTTGTTGCTCCTAGACGTTTCCACTTTACAATACCAGCACTTACAGCTGACCCAGGGCAGCTCCAGCAGGGCATAAATTTGACAAACTGAAATGTTGGAAAGGTGGCATCCTATGATGGTGCCACGTTGAAAATCACTGAGCTCTTCATTAAGGCCATTTTACTGCCAATGTTTGTCTATGGAGATCGCATGGCTGTGTGCTCGATTTTATACACCATTCAGCAACGGGTGTGGCTGAAATAGGTGAATCCACTAATTTGAAGGGGTGTCCACATACTTTTGTGTATATAGTTTATTTTGCCAACATCTATTTAGGCATATTAAAACACTTCTGTCTATTCCAATTACGATTATCATCCGATCCGACAATCAACTGTCAACTTAGGGCACACCCCTAAGTCTTACAGTACTCCTCTAAGTCACATCATGTCCTTGATCTCAGCAGGCATGGTATGAGTGTGGAGTGTGATGTGAGGTGATTGGAGGAGACACTCCAGGGGAATTGGAATGTACTGGTCATTGCTCTGGAAATGAGTGGGACATTGAACACAACACAACTGCAGCTAGCACAGAGCAGTACATTATACTGTACTGTAGGGAGGGATGGAAATCAATATCAATTATGGAAATACTAGGTCTCACAATAAAATGCAAAGCTCACAAACAAATAAATTGTACATTAAGAACTGCCTTTAGCAGTTTCGCATACCTTTAGCACAAATAGCGCTCTCTCTCTCCCTCCCTCCCTCTCACCCACAATCCTCCTATTTACCCTTAATTACATACTGGACACAATGAATTCTCACATTCTCCAAAGCAATTTATTTATCCTGCTTTCACGCACCTTTCACACACTATAATTGTTTTGAAGAAAATAGTGCTGAGTCAGAAAACATGGCGGGGGGGGGGGGTCGATATCCCCCTTTCAGAATTATGTTTTTTCTCTCTCACAGCTTCATCCTCTCTTACCCAGAGGTCGCTAGGTCATCTGAGTCACAACGTCCTCACAGGCAGCTCTGTCCAATTACAGATCGCTATGGTACCACTCTCTCACACCACTCTGTATGACACAGCTGCCTAGACGTATCTGACCTGGCACTCGACTGGCTTTATTTTTGTATCCCATCGCTTGGTTTACTTCGCTGTCGGCAACTCGGTCCACACCTCTTTGATGTGGCAAAGCCTTTGAGCATAGCAGGATTGGGCAGATTTTTTCCCCCCCTGGGGGAAGGTGAGTTGAAATAACTGTTTTCTTCTTTGGTGAGTACTTTCAATATGCTGTAAACTGTAAACACTATAAACAAGTACACCACACTATTCCCCGCATCAGTGTAATGGAGGGGAGAATATTACTATAAAAAGGTTAGTCAATGAGTTTTTCCCGAGGTGGGAAAAAGATACAAGAGCTACAGTACAAATAAAATAAGCAAGAGACTGGAGACCCAAGGCAGGAGTGGCATGGAATTTCACATAATTCTTCTAACACACCTCAGAAATGTTATGCCTATGTTATGCCCCAAGTCTTACCAGTATTTGGGGTTCTGGCTCAGGCTCAGGATGTTGTTCAAAGCAGTAGTAGTCTGACTCTGGTAGAATGTGGTCCATCTTGGGTTGACTCCCATTGGCTTTCAAACCCTTTTCAGCCTCACACACCTTACACATTGCTGCGTTGCCCATGGCAACCGCTAGTCACAATCCCAGTGTCTGCGAAGCCAGGCGTCATCAAATGTAAACAAACCTACAAAAGCAGGTAAAGTTGCTCTAGTAAATCCACAAGAAAAATCCAGTCCTTGTATCTTTTTTCCCCCATCCACCCCTAGAGCGCTAACAGCTAGAGGCTACATCCACAGGTGGGCTAAGATGCTACCTTTTGCCCAGCAAACCCACTCTGCCTGTCAGCCTCGCCAGCTTTCCTTGTCCCCCTCTAGGAGCACACTAAGCGCTAACACTGGCCCATTGCTAATTCCAGCTATATTTACACCCACCAGCCTAGATATGCATGGGAACGAGGGTGGTCCGACCGACCGGCGGGAGGGTGGCGTGCCAAAACAGATGAGGGGGTGGGGGAGGTACAGTAGCCCCCTGGTTGCTCTGGAATGCCCTCTCATGGAGGTCAGAGGCAGGGTTACCCCTGGCGATGAGGGCTGTTATCACGCTGAGGGTGACCATGACTTAGTGCGTGGTGCTGACTTAACCTGATGTCATGAAGGGGAGTGGGGAAAGGTTATAACTCTCAACTTCTCCAGTCGGAGAGCTAGTATGAACTTCAGCAGTCACACAATAGCTATTTAAATGTATTGTGTTGTGTGAATCTTTTCCTCTGTGTGTCACAGTGAAGCCTACAGCACTGATTATTGATTGGGTGGAGCTGGGCGGCAAATTAAAGGCAGAGCCAGATCTTTTTATTGAATTGATCTCGCTCTCAGGATTCAGGATTTGTAATTCATTCACCCCCAGATCCACCATAGTGATTGATCTCAGCTGAGAGAGGCCTAACTAGGTGTTTGTCAGATCTTTTGTGAGCTTATGAGATGCTACTCAGCTGCATTTCAAGATGCGTGTGTGTGTGTGTGTGTGTGTGTGTGTGTGTGTGTGTGTGTGTGTGTGTGTGTGTGTGTGTGTGTGTGTGTGTGTGTGTGTGTGTGTGTGTGTGTGTGTGTGTGTGTGTCAGTGATCCTGTATGTGTTCTGTAAATGTGAGGTAAATGTGCCCGTTCTCTCTGGTCTGAACATGTGACTTGGCATTGTGACGGCACTAACAATGCCCACCCTGTTTCAAAATGTCGGCCAAATATTTCTCATTCACTGGAATATGTTAGCCCATGCAGGGAGTAAACACACTTCATTGTAAAGAACCACACAACCATGGTAAACTATTCTCTAAGAATAAATTAACAAAACAAATGAAGCAATTTCAGACCTTTTACTGCAGGGCAATTTTCAGACTCAAAAGTCTGGAGGCTTATTGTGTAAACGTGTGAAGAGAGGGCAATTAAATTGTTTCAACCACTTCCAACTAACTGAGGAGAAGCATCCAACTGCAGAGAGCGTTAACGAGCCATACAAATGAGTTACTCAAACCAGAAGTACAGACTCCTTCAGAGCTTCTTCAAAGTCTATTTCGGCAGAGTCACCCCCATCGTCTATAAAACATTTACATGATCGGACCATTAATATCCCTCTCTAAGCCTTCTCCCACCCCCTCACGCACACACACACAACCCCATCACACACACTTGACGATAGGTTAGACCCATCACTATAGACCAGACACAAATAATGTGGAGACGAGACCTTCCATTAAAAAAGGCAAGTATAATCGAATAACAATGAATTGGCCCTATTAACCTTATCCTCCATGTAATTTACTCATGTCTCCTTCCATTGTGTTCTTAATGCTTGTATTATCTGCCAACAAACACATTCTCTTAGTTTTCCCAATGGGAAGCAATGTTAATATGGTGTATCAGAGATCCAGACCCCGCCCCTAAGCACAAGCATCACAAGCGATAGCAACTAAACAACCCCTTCCCCCACTCCCCCACTAACCCAATCACTTCCTACCATGTTTAACCCCTCCCACTACTCAATATCAACCCCCACCCCAACCCCTAATTCCCAACCCATCCAATTCCACCACTGGTGCCTCCATCTAAAGGATATTTTGTTTCAATTTCCCTCAGTACTACAGCTGAGATGTAATCCTGTGGGTGGTGCAGACAACAATCAGCTTAAATCTGTGGTCAAATCAAATCAAACTTCATTTGTCTTGACTGGTCTTGATAAATAAATGAGTTTTATTTTCACTGAATATTTGTTTGGGTGTTGGTTAGACTACAATTACGGTGTTGAAAGGTTAGGATTATTTTGCTTTTAGTATTGTTTAGTACTGTTGTACATGTTGTACAATGCCGTGGTTTCCTAACGGAAACCCTGAGGGTTTCGTTTTTCTTGGAAGAGAAACATCATAATATTAATCAAATTAGGCTACATTTCTTAAAATCAATCCCGTATACCCTGTCCTTACAAAAAAAAGGTTTTATATTTTCTAGTACAGCCCATGTTAAAAAAGTCAAATGCTTCTCAAAAATGCCCTCTGGTGGTCAAACTAGCACTAACGAGCATTAATGGCAACGATGGCTGATACTTAATAAGTAACAAGTAACACTGAAACATGCATGAGAGCATCAGCTGTGTGATCATGCTCTCCGCAGCCAATGTGAGTAAGACCTTTAAACAGGTCAACATTCACAAGGCCGGCGGGCTTACCAGGACGTGGACTCCGAGCATGCGCTGACCAACTGGCAAGTGTCTTTACTGACATTTTCAACCTCTCTCTGTCTGAATCTGTAATACCAACATGTTTCAAGCAAACCACCATAGTCCCTGTGCCCAAGAACACTAAGGTAACCTTCCTAAATGACTACCGACCGTAGCACTCACGTCTGTAGCCATGAATTGCTTTGAAAGCCTGGTCATGGCTCACATTAACACCATTTTCCCAAAAAACCTAGACACACTACAATTTGCATTACCGCCCCAACAGATCCACAGATGATGCAATCTCTATTGCACTCCACACTGCCCTTTCCCACCTGGACAAAAGGAACACCTATGTGAGAATGCTATTCATTGACTACAGCTCAGTGTTCAACACTATAGTGCCCTTAAAGCTCATCACTAATTAAGGACCCTGGGACTAAACACCTCCCTCTGCAACTGGATCCTGGACTTCCGGACGGGTCGCCCCCAGGTGGTAAGGGTAGGTAACAACACATCTGCCACGCTGATCCTCAACACTGGAGCCCCTCAGGGGTGCGTGCTCAGTCTCCTCCTGTGCTCCCTGTTCACTCATGACTGCATGGCCAGGCACGACTCCAACACCATTATTAAGTTTGCCGATGACACAATAGTGGTAGGCCTGATCACCGACAACGATGACACAGCCTATAGGGAGGAGGTCAGAGAGCTGGCCATGTGGTGCCAGGACAAAAACCTCTCCCTCAACGTGTTCAAAACAAAGGAGATGATTGTGGACTACAGGAACAGGAGGACTAAGCACGTCCCCATTCTCATCGACAGGGCTTTAGTGGAGCAGGTTGAGAGCTTCAAGTTCCTTGGTGTCCACATCACCAACAAACAATCATGGTCCAAGCACAAGAAGACAGTCGTGAAGAGGGCAAGACAAAACCTATTCCCCCTCAGGAGACTGAAAATATTTGGCATGGGTCCTCAGATCCTCAAAAGGTTCTACAGCTACACCATCGAGAGCATCCTGACGGGTTGCATCACTACCTGGTATGGCAACTGCTCGGCCTCCGACCGCAAGTCACTACAGAGGGTAGTGCGTACGGACTAAGACATCACTGGGGCTAAGCTTCCTGCCACCCAGGACCTCTATACCAGGTGGTGTCAGAAGAAGGCCTTAAAAATTGTCAAAGACTTCCACCACCCTAGTCATAGACTGTTCTCTCTGCTACCGCACAGAAAGTGGTATCGGAGACCCAAGTCTAGGTCCAAGAGGCTTCTAAACAGCTTCTACCCCCAAGCCATAAGACTCTTGAACATCTAATCAAATGGCTACCGAGACTATTTGCATTGCCCCTACCCCTTTTATAATGCTGCTACTCTCTGTTATTATCTATGCATAGTCACTTTAATAACTCTACCTACATGTACATATTACCTCAATTACCTCCACTAACCGGGGCCCCCGCACACTGACTCTGTACCGGTACCCCCTGTATATAGCCTCACTATTGTTATTTTACTGCTGCTCTTTAATTATTTGTTACTTATATTTATTTTGGGGGGTATTTATCTTAAAACTGCATTGTTGGTTAAGGGCTTGTAAGTAAGCATATGACAAATAACATTTGATTTGATTTGACCAACAGAGACGAGGAGAAAACTTGTTAAAAATAGGGGCGTAGGGCTCTGGGCTAGGGGTTGCACTCTGACCAAAAATCTTATCACCCAATTAGAGTCGCATTAGCAGATGGGTGGGTGTGGTTGGGGTGGGCTAGCTCGGGAAAAGGGGCCTCTTCCAGTTTAGCTAGAAGGGGATGGGCAAGATGAACGCAATTAGGATTCTCATTCACATGCCAAACTGCTTGTCAAACGGGAGATGCTGCACAGTGTGGAGTAGTGCACTCTGATGCTCTGTGGAGGACACTGATGTAATACGGTATTCAACATGTTGTATGTGGTATGTTTCCACATGGCTGTGTATCAATAAGTACCACTTAGACACACTTGACATACAGTACCAGTCAAAAGTTTGGACACGCCTACTCATTCAAGGGTTTTCTTTATTTTACTATTATCTACATTGGAGAATATTAGTGAAGACATCAAAACTATGAAATAACACATATGGAATCATGTAGTAACCAAAAAAGTGTTAAATCAAAATATATTTTAGATTATTCAAAGTAGCCACCCTATGCCTTGATGAAAGCTTTGCACATTATTGGCATTCTCTCAAGAAGCTTCACCTGGAATGCTTGGAGTTCCCATATATGCTGAGAACTTGTTGGTTGTTTTTCCTTCACTCTGCAGTCCAACTCATCCCAAACCATCTCAATTGGGTTGAGGTCAGGTGATTTTGGAGGCCAGGTCATCTGATGAAGCACACCATCACTTTCTTTCTTGGTCAAATAGCCCTTACGCAGCGTGGAGGTGTAAAGGGTCATTGTCCTGTTGAAAAACAAATGATAGTCCCACTAGGCGCAAACCAGATGCGATGGCGTATCACTCCAGAATGCTGTGGTAGCCATGCTGATTAAGTGTACCTTGAATTCTAAATAAATCACAGATAATGTCACCATCAAAGCACCCCCACACCATCACCCCTCCTCCTCCATGCTTCACGGTGGAAACTACACATGCGCAGATCATCCGTCTGCATACTCTGTATCTCACAAAGACACGGCAGCCAATTTGGACTCATCAGACCAATGGACAGATTTCCACCGGACGGATGTCCATTGCTCGTGTTACTTGGCCCCAGCAAGTCCCTGCTTCTTATTGTTGTCCTTTAGTAGTGGTTTCTTTGCAGCAATACGACCATGAAGGCCTGATTCACACAGTCTCCTCTGAACAGTTGATGTTGAGATGTGTTTGTTACTTGAACTCTGTGAAGCATTTATTTGGGCTGCAATTTCTGAGGCTGGTAATTCTAATGAACTTATCCTCTGCAGCAGAGGGAACTCTGCGTCTTCCTTTCCTGTAACAGTCTTCCTTTCCTGTTGCGGTCCTCATTAGAGCCAGTTTCATCATAATGATGGTTTTTGCAACTGCACTTGAAGAATCTTTCATAACATTTTCCTGATTGACTGACCTACATGTCTTAAAGTAATGATGGACTGTCATTTCACTTTGCTTATTTGAGCTGTTCTTGCCATAATAAGGTCTTGGTATTTTACCAAATAGGGCTATTTATTTTACTAGGCAAATCAGTTAAGAACAAATTCTTACGGCTTAGGAACAGTGGGTTAACTGCCTTGTTCAGGGGCAGAACGACAGATTTTTACCTTGTCAGCTCGGGGATTCGATCTTGCAACCTTCTGGTTACTAGACCAACACTCTAACCACTAGGATACCTACTGCCCCTACCACCCCTAACTATCTTCTGTATACCAGCCCTACCTTGTCACAACACAACTGATTGGCTCAAACTCATTAAAGAAAGAAATTCCACAAATTAACTTTTAACAAGGCACACATGTTAATTGAAATGCATTCCAGACGACTATCTCATGAAGCTGGTTGAGAGAATGCCAAGAGTGTGCAAAGCAAGGCAAAGAGTGGCTACTTAGAAGAATCTCAAATATAACATATATTTTGATTTGATTTAAACTTTTTTGGTTACTACATGATTCCATATGTGTTATTTCATAGTTTTGATGTCTTCACTATTATTCTACAATGGAGAAAATAGTAAAAATAAAGAAAAACCCTTGAATGAGTAGGGGTGTCCAAACTTTTGTCTAGTACTGTACATATTCACTTCCCTGCCCTGGGATCAAAAATCCAAATCAGGCTTCCCTACTTTATAGGGTAATGTAATTGCAAAAGACTATGAAAATCAAATGAATAAGAGAAATCGGTGGTCCATGTTGCCATGGAAACACAGGCGTTCTTGTTGCTCAGTTGATGCGAGGACATTTTTCCTCTAAAACCATAAAACCTTAGATACACTGCATCTTTGATAGGTGCCATTTCTATTGGAAATGCTCAAATAACATGTTATGTGTTTCTAACACAAAGACTGACAACAGACCTACAGTGTTGCCTGGAGTGATCTAGTCCAGGCAACGTGTTGAAGTGCACAGTGCCATACAGTATAGGGTTTAACGTCTTGTACTGCCGTGACCATGGTGCCCAGATCGTAGCCATTCTGAATGGCCAGAGGCTGGGACAGATGTTGGGGATTTAGGGTCGATTTGGTTCAGCGGCTCAACCAACCCATCCCCCTTCACCGAGAACCCTTTCAACTATCCAAACCCCCCCGCTGTGCGACAGCCTGGCTACACCAGACTTGCCCAGCCCAGACGTTCATCTACGGTCACTCATCTGGCTTTGACCATAGCTTCACCATCAGTTGACCGCCAAAACACTCATGCAAAACAAATATACAAGAAAGAGGGAGAATTAGGCCAGAGAAGAGTAGTAGCCAATATGGCTGGCCGATGCTAATGTCAATAGCCAGTCTGTCTACGTCACACAAGACGATCTCTAACAAGCCTATCTAATGTATGCATTCCCTTCCATCTCTATGGATTATGGCGACAGAGCCGCACCAGATGAGCCATTCGCCCATTTTTTTGTCACAGTTCCCTCGTATCGGTTCAAAAGGCTTTGACATTACAAGACAAAATTATTTTCCAATCGTTTCGTTCTGAACAGAACCATCTTTTTTTTGTTTGTTCTGTTCCACTGTTCCGACCAGCAAAATAAAAGTTCTGAACCGGTTTGAAGCCACAAAAAAGTACAGGTTCATATCGTTCCTTTCTGTTCCTTTTCAAACCTCTGAAACAGATTTCAGATTGGGGCGGCAAGTGTAGCCTAGTGGTTAGAGCGTTGGACTAGTAACCAAATGGTTGCAAGATTGAATCCCCAAGGTACAAAATCTGTCGTTCTGCCCCTGAACAAGGCAGTTAACCCACTGTTCCTAGGCTGTCATTAAAAATAAGAATTTGCTCTTAACTGACTTGCCTAGTAAAATAAAGGTCAAATAAAAAAAATTAAGATTAGCTCAACATTAAATTACTTCTCCAATCAGTGCGGATGGAGCAGGCAAGCTATAGTTGTTCTAGCCTAGGCATTGACGTTATTGGCTGCCTAGGCTATAGTTGTTTACATGCGCGACGGACAACCAAGTTTGGGGCACGAGACGTGACATTTTGTGGGTGGTGAGAGAGAGCATGAGGGTAGAGGAGAAGGCTTGGGCATCTTGTTATGACATGAATTTCCTGAATTAGACCCACAGAATTATACATATGGAGGAGTGGCTTCTATAGCGGAACTTTGAATGTCTTTGAACTTCAGAGAGTTGGACCAGAGCTGTGTAAGCTAGCTAGCAAACATGCCTGTGTGTGCAGAGCAGCACCAGAATGAAGAACACTTACATTTTTGTAGTTAATAAATCCAATGTGAAACGCGATAACTATATTATCCATAACTAGCACTGAAAAAGTGAATTGGTTCTTCTCGAATTAAAAATCCTTCCCTAATTTCGGAATCACACTTGTAACGTCAGTAGGGTACAGAAGTCTAAGATTCTGAGCTAGAGGGGCACGTTGCCTACACACGCACACACAGGAAGATATTTTCAGCTGGCAAGTAGACACAGGAATATGTTTCTGAATGACAGAGTGAGGGCTTTGGCATAGGTGCCTTTTTGCACTTTTTTGTGAAGAAAAGAAAATGCTGGTACAAAGAGAGAAAGAACTGGAGGAACGGTTTTAACTCTCAGAGGACAGACAAAAGTAACACTAGGATATGACTAACACAGCGATGAGGCAGAAAGCTACATTTGTGAAGATGGGATACCTCAGAGAGATTTCAGAAACTGGCATAATTCAAGTGTGCCTCCCCCTCTATCTCTCTGTTCATCTCTCTGTATCACATTCAGCATAGTACTCCTGGAACCTCTCATGTAAAATGCAGAATCCAGCAGTACTACATCCACCCCCAAAAATAAAAAAGATAGAAGGGAGAGAGAGGAGACAGACGGAGAGAGTTTGAAAGGCCACAGGCTCTCTGTGAGGTTGTCCTTCAGCTGCTCCAACTGTGAATAATTCTTCCAGAAATAAACTGGGGCAGCGAAGTCTCTACAACCATGGTCAACCAGGGAGCCAGGGAGATGGGCAGAGGAAACTGATTCAGGCTAACCCTGATATGCATTAAATGTGCTGAACCCAACACCTCAAATACCCAATTCAGTCCAAACAAAACTCTAAGAATTTTCCAGACCAAAAAAAAATGTGAGACCCAATCACTCATCATAAAATCGTCAATGAGGAAGAGTACTTAAACACGGAGGAAAAATCACTTACTTTTCTCATGGTCCCAAAAGCCACGAACCCTGAATCAACCGTCAGCCATGAAGTCTGCATCTCCTTCACCTGAACACACCTCACTTCCCGAATCCCCCCACAAGAGCTACCCTTCCTTCCGACCCAAGGTCTCTGAAGCTAAACACAGTGTGCTGTCCAACCGTGTGATGATGTCCCTGGTGTGTGGACCAATAGTATTGACATGGACCCGGTGTTTGTCCCAAAAACAGCCCTAGGACCTGGACTGGGACCAGCAAGGGAATAATTAAACAGACACTAAAGCAATTGGTGACTTTAATTGGCGAGACTCTAATCTCAACTGATATCTCGGGCACACAGTTGATCACAACACTTTACCAACCCAACACACATGGAAACTGGAGAGGCACTAGAACAGACTACAGGGTGTGTTGAGATGCTGAACCTAGCTGGAAACAACTGTCCGGACGCCCACATAGCAGTAACCTACTGTAGAACTTCACAAACCGTCAGGGGGACCAAGTGGAGACTTTGTTGTAAGTACCGATGTTCTTGCACAGATGGATGGTATGGATGAACGCTTGTAGAAACATAAATATTCAGTGATTCTAAATGGACAAAGATAAACCGATGACTCATCTGAACACATTGACATTCTGCTGGTTGGGAGAAGCAGCAAGCGCCAATATCACACATTTCAGAGCTAGCTCACTCTACCTGTGGCTCGAAAGCTACAGTTTGGACCCTGGCAGTAAAATTCCAATTAACAACCCCCTCACATTTCTCTCTAGGCTCTCTCACCATCCCTCCCTACATTTAATTATTGATAGGCTCTCTTTCTCTCCACAATGCTGACGGAAAGTAGACTGCTTTGCACAGAAACAGGGAAGGACTTCCCTGGCGAATTGGGAATCCCAAAGTACTGACACACTTTTAAGTTATGCCCTTCTAAAATCCAGAGGAATCGCATTTGGTACTGTATGTAGCCCATGTGACCAATGGAGTGAGATTAACCAATTTGCCACAGACTCACATCTGGCAAAGGGATCTGTAATGGTGGTTTAGTTGGAGCTGACACTAAATGGGGAGGGTGTACTGGAGGAATATTTGGTAGTTAAGCTCCTTCGGAAGATCCTTACACTCAACTAAATGAGCTAGAATGTAACGAGGCGTGCCAAAATGGTGGCGAGTGTTGCATTGTTGTCATTTCAAATGAATTCATGTCCACTCTGTAGAAGACTCAAGTTCGGATTCAGATCATGATTTCAAAAATGCAATACGTTTATCTTTCGTTCATCTTCGTCTGTGACATCCCAACGTGATTCCCTTTGGGTTACCATGGTTATTTGACTGGCCCTGAGCTACCGTTTTACATAGTAGCATGGCAATGAGATTAGACTGTAATCCTGGATTTCTCCAATCCCAGTTTAGTGCCAAACAGGGGATACAGTACAGCCATAAACTAGTCTCCTCAGCGATAATACCCCATCTAGACAGAAAACTGACTGTGAAAAAGGAAACGTCAGATTACTACGACCGCTAGATAGGGCATACATTCTCGATTTGTATCATTTGTTTTTCGTACAATTTGACAATGCACAGTGATGACAATACAGATAACTATTACCGTATTTAAAACTCACCAAATACACACAAATCCTTTTATTTAGGCTGCCAAACAAGTTCAAAACAAATGTAACAGCACAGTCCACTAGTTCAGACAGATAGCAGATGTTCAGCCTACTTATAGCAAGCATGCTGTACAACACTTGCAATGCAGGCCGGGACACTTTGTACTACACACAGTAGATCCACACGTACTAATCTACAGGAGCTGAAATGGAGGAGGGAGGAGAGGGCAGGATGGTGAGAGGGAGAGAGTAGAGAGAGAGAGTGTGGTCTAGATCATTCGGCATAAACAATTCGCCCTAAATTGTTTCAGAAAGGAGTCTCGCTGCAGAGAAGCAGATCAAATGGATAGGATACTCTGTGCCAAATAAATATTGTAATGCAAATGCAACATGTGCACGTTGGTGCATCTCTGAACCAATCGGAAATGAAAGTTGCTGTTAGGGGGTTTGTGTGTGTGTGTGTGTGTGTGTGTGTGTGTGTGTGTGTGTGTGTGTAATAATTTTATTAGGGCGACTCTTTGGGAAAGTCTATCCGAGCGTGCACAAATAAAGTTATCAATTTACAATGAAACCGTGTTCAGAGCTCGTTATTCCACTCACAGCTGTTCCCCATTGTTAGTTAAGATGTTATTGAAGCAATGCAGACCAATTTGAAGTATCTTGATGAATGTTTGCGTGTTCTACAGGCTTGTAAATACACTGAGTATACAAAACATGACACAGACTGACCAGGTGAATCCAGGTGAAAGCTATGATCCCTTATTGATGTCGCTTGTTAAAAATCCACTTCAATCAGTGTAGATGAAGTGGAGGGGACAGGTTTAGAGGAGGATTTTTACGCCTTGAGACAATTGAGACATGGATTGTGTGTGTGTGTCATTCAGAGGGTGAACGGGCAAGACAAAAGATTTAGGTACCTTTGAACAGGCGCACCGGTTTGTGTCAAGAACTGCAACGCTGCTGGGTGTTTCACAGTCAACAGTTTCCCATGTGTACAGTACCAAGAATGGTCCACCACACAAAATACATCCAGACAAAAAAAATGTGTTTACATTTTTTTTTTACCCCCAATTTCGTGGTATCCAATTGTTAGTAGCTACTATCTTGTCTCATCGCTACAACTCCCGTACGGGCTCGGGAGAGACGAAACTATAGGTCAGCACTCTTCACAGAAACTATAGGTCAGTACTAACACCATCATGACCGCCAGCAAATAGAGACAGGAGGAATACTGGAGCAGGATAATGTACTGTGGTAGACAACAGGTGTATCTCTCCTGTGACTCACACACACCCACATGCAGGCATGTGCCTGGTATCCAGCTCAAATACCACCCTCTGAATTATATGATATATTCTCTCGTCTAGCAGCTCTGGTCATTTCAGCCCAACCTCTGCCGAGCCTTAGTCTTGTACAAGCCTACATATCCTACCTCTTCCTTCAGCGATAACCTACACTTCTGTACGTGGGTGTGCTACGATACACATTCCTGTATGTAATAACGCACAGCAACATACATGTACTGGAATTGACAGTAGAACTCCAGATCTGTGTACCTCCGTCACTCCAGCACATTGCCGTACAGAGATCAGCTCTGAGAAGCACTATGCAGAATATAATGGACACAAAAGACCATCGAACAGACAAAGCGGAGAGATTAGTATTGAACTGCCCAGGGGTCCAAGGGGAAGATTACACAAGTAACACTACATGTCTATCCTTAGGATACACACACACATCAATCTATCCATTTCACTTCGCAACTCCTAAACAGCTCCATAACTCGGCTCGGTTATATTTACCAGGACGGGGAACAAAGCATAAGAAGACAACGTGTGATTCGGGTAGCATGAGAACATCTTTAGAGAAGAGGTGTGAAGGTAACGTCTGTCTGAGGAACAAGCTATTCAGAACACAGAGATCGATTGTCTGACGCTGACAATATATAAGCAGCGTTTTTCGATTCCACAAAGTAATACTCTGCAGTGCAGGGAGCCCGCATTTTCTCAAGGCTGGTGAGAACGGACTGAGGCACTCTGTAACCTGTGCCAATATCATGATTATTACGTAACATACTGCAGGTAATATGGATAGACGGTGTGTGTATGTGCCAGTGTGTGTGCCAGTCTGCATGCCCCAGTATGCATGCGCACGGATGTGTGTGTGTGTGTGTGTGTGTGTGTCTCTATGTGTGTGTGTACTAAGTTGGTACGTGTGCGTTACTGTATCGGCTGTATGTGGCAGCAATTATTCATCCGCACAGCTTTCACAAGGTGCAATCTAGAACCTAAAAGGGTTCTTTGGCTGTCCCAATAGGAGAACCCTTTTGAAGAACCCTTCGTAGTTGCAGGTAGAACCAGAGCTTCCTATCATTTTCCTTTGCCACAGGACAGTGGTAATACATCACCAACACATAGTGGACGCTACAGAGCTACACTGGCATGATGAATCAATCTTCTCCTTCCCTCTCTTGGACAGGGTAGTGTTAACGCTGGTGAATCGCTCTTGTGATAGAATTACAACACAAATGATCTCCTGCCCAGCACCAGACAGAGAGAGAGAGAGAGCGAGAGAGAGAGAGGACTGGGTTTGATACTCTGCTGCCAGCACAGGCCATTGAGGAGATGGAGGAGTGTTACGGGCATACGCAAACACACGCACGTACAAGCACACACACACACACACACACACACATACACACACACACACACACACACACTCTCTGATCTCCAAACCAGTAGTTGAGTCTGGACACAAAGTTGAATGAATGAAATGATTGCCATGGCTCTCACAATGACAACATCTGTTCTTTGTGCTATTTGGTAACACAGACGAGGACGACAAGAATCTCTATTAGGATATTATACTGAGAGGAGAACGTCTGCTTAGAGGCTAGTGATGCACGAAGTCAGTCATTTCCCTGACGGACACCAGTTTATGTAGGGAGAGGGATAGAAGGAGGGAGAGAAGAAGAGAGAGAGAGAGAGAACGAGAAAGAGAGCGAGAGAGAGAGAAAGAGAGAGAGAGAGAGAGAGAGAGAGAGAGAGAGAGAAGGAGATGGGATATAGGGAGAGTGAGAGAGAAAATGAGAAAGAGAGAGAGTGAGAGAGAGAAAGAGAGAGAGCGAGAGCGAGAGAATGAGAAGGGATATAGGGAGAGAGAGACAGAATGAGAAAGAGAGAGAGAGAGAGAGAGAGAGAGAGAGAGAGAGAGAGAGAGAGAGAATGAGAAAGAGAGAGAGAGAGTGAGAAAGAGAGAGGGCGAGGGGATATAGGGAGAGAGAGTTGACCAGTGTCCGCAGTGCAGGGAGACACCTGCTGCCTACTGCTCTCCTGTTGCTCCTCTCCTCTGCTCCTCCTCTCCATCGCCACTCTGACACAACACAGCCACAGGAGCATTGATCGGTTCTTCATACTGTACTGCATAATGTGGTAGGCCACTGTCGGACGTAATGCCTCTACTGTAATGTAATGCCTCTAATGCCTGTAATGCCTCTAATAAATCCTGGTTACTACAGTACAGAGCCTGGTCAACAATGAACTCATAATGTAATGGTAGACTACTCAAAGTAGTAGATTTGATTTAATAGTGACATTTACCTCACATTCACCTCTCACGGTCACCATAAATACATAATCAATTATTATAATACAGTATGTGCAATTTAGCAGACACTTCTATCTAAAGTGACTTATTTAATGCATGCTTTTATTTTCCGCGATGGGTGGCCTCAGTGTGAATCGAACCCAAGACCATTGGCATTGTAAGCGGCATTCTCTATCGACTGAGACACATAGGACCACTAGTGAATGGGATGTTCCACCAAAGGTGGGGGAGGAGGAGAGAGGGGGATAACTGATCTGCCAGTGATCATATCTCCATCCAAGAAGGAGAATTATACTGCATCTCGTTTCTTTGCCGTCCTGCCACTGAACACAAATGCAACAACAACAGCGGCAGTTCATCTGCAAACTCTCAAAGGCACCGGGGCAACTGTGGAGCAATCTGGGTCTGGATGGGGTCGTGTGGGCGAATGACTGGGCGCATAAAGAGCCTCTGCCTGGCTACAGCTCGCTTGGGGTTTACCAAAAGGCACAGAAATATTCTCAGACCATGAGAAACAATATTCTCTGGTCTGATGAAACCAAAATGGAGCACTTGGCCTGAATGCCAAGCGTCACATCTGGAGGAAACCTGGCACCATCCCAGCCAGAGCTCTTACTTGAACCCGATTGAATGTCTCTGGTTGACCAAAGTCCCTTCTCCCCCGATTGCTCAGTTTGGCCGGGCGGCCAGCTCTAAGAAGAGTCTTGGTGACCTTATACAGACAGGTGTGTGGCTTTCCAAATCATGACCAATCAACTGAATTTACCTTAGGTGGACTCCAATCAAGTTGTAGGAACATCTCAAGGATGATCAATGGAAACAGGATGCACCTGAGCTCAATTTATAGTCTCAAAGAGGAAATGGGTTTTACGTAAATAAGGTATTTCTGTTTTACATTTTTTTTATACATTTGCAAAAATGTCTAAAAACCTGTTTTCGCTTTGTCATTATGGGGTGTTGTGTGTAGATTGCCGAGGGAACATGTTTTATTTGGCTGTAACATAACTAAAAGGGGTTGTGAATACTTTTCGAAGGCATTTCATGTCGCTGGTACTACACCGTGACAGCGGTTTGAGCGTGTCTCCCGGCGTTTTACGTTACATAACCCTGCCACAGAGGGACATTACGGTGGAGACTACAGATGAGGAGGAATGTCATGTCTCCCCCAGCAGGCCATTTGAACCGCTCCAATGTCCCTACGAGCGCACGACTTGGAATGAAGGCCCACAATGCATTGCTTTCATACTAAGTGGTAAAGTAGTGTGGATTTCGTTTCTAACTGGTCCGAGACTGATACGAGGCAAACGGTTTTGATTGCATTGCTTGCTAGAGATAAAAGACTTGAATCTGGGCAAAGTGGGTGGACGCTTGCTTCAAACCCTTGCCGATCATTACCCAACCCCCAAATTGAATTTATGATACGTGTTTAGGACCCTAGTGTTCACCACATCGGCCATTAGAGCTAGAGTCCTCCTCTACGAGAGAGCAGACCAATAATCTCACTCATAATCTCCTCTGACTGCAGTCAATAACAACAGTAGCCAACAGAGGGGAGACAGGCAAATACACAAAAACAACACAGATAAAATGGTGTATTTAGTATTTAGAACACAGTAGCCTCGGGGTTAGTTTTGCCATGTAAGGTGTGTTATCTGAATCCGACTAGTCTATTCTGGGTGGATAGCCTATCAATGAATGTTGCTGCTTCTTCTATTCTGTTGGCATGATCAATTGGACAGATGGAAAAACAACCACACACACACACACTCCGAAAAAAATACACACGGCACAAAATATGGACTGAGTGATGCTTCAATGAACACACAAACGTCACACCGTGGCAGTGGCCAAGGTAGTACAGGCTCAAAATAAGTCACGAATTGCAACGTGAGAAAGTGAGAAAGTGATTTTCCAATTCTGCGGCATCAATCTCCTAAGAAACAGCCAAGACATTAATCTGTCTATGGACACTGTGTGCTTGGGAAGAAACTGAAAAATAGCAAACACACACACACACACACACACACACACACTCGGTCTATACCTGGACCCGGGGGTGTCACTCTACGTGCGGCACGTCCCAGTCAATACAGTAAGCACACCATGTACTGGCACACATTAGTCCCCACCCCGCCCTATCCTCCTCCCCCCCCCACACACCTGCACGTCTGCCCCTCCCTTAGAGAACAGAGATGTAGACTGGCGGTCGTGAACGCACCTCACTTTGATTGGTCAACACACATTGAACACAGCCTGGTCCCAGATCTGTTTGTGCTTTTGCCTCCTCCTCCGACGCCGTGGTCGAGCCTGATGTGACCGTTCCATTAGGAATTAGGAAGAGCGGAGAAACAGACTGGCACCCAGGCAGGATTGATCATGGATCACCTCAACATACAGAACCAGTGCAATATAGTACACAAACTGTGCAACTACTATCAGGGGAAGTACATGAAATACAGTAGAATGAGACACCGCATTCATACTTCAAATCAGCTTGGGGAACAGGGTCGAAAGGTACTGCGCAACTCACTGACACCGCACCGGGAGACTGCAGCACAGGCACACGGAGATAGGGACTGGTGTCAAAGGAGGATGCCCAGGGAGGATGCCTGTCCATAGGCAGAGATGGACACCTTTCTGTGCACGGATGTGGGGAGGGTGACACCCCTGGAGTCCCGTTGGAGCATGGGGGACATTGTGACAGGGGAGTGATTGATGAGTGATGAGAAGGTGACATGACGATGACAGAGGATGATGAATGGTGACAGGAACTGGTGACTTAAATGTGTTACTGGAGTGGGGATTGCAAGGTAGTGATGGTTAGGGTGGATTCAAGTGGCAAATGTTGATGGTCCGTGGTGCTATTGGTTGGGAAAGAGACCAGGCTAGTAGCAAGGGTTGTGGCAGAGAGAGAACGAGAGAGAGAGAGAGAGATGGCAGCCGAAGAATGGGTATTCCTCATTCCTTGATTGTGGTCACGGTGGGTGAGATGACCAGGTAAGCAGTGGAGGTGACGGTCTAGGCGGTGGTGGATCTAAAAGGAGACATAGTGGAGAGATGGCAACGGAAGGATGGCTCCTCACACCCGGTGGACTTGGCCATAGCTTGGTTTCGGATATGGAAGTTGGGTGGGAATGGTGGAAGATAGGTATTCGTCCTCATACCTGGATGATGTTGATGATGATGGCAGGATGAGCAGGTACGCGAATACGCGACAGGTAATGATCAGGAGGTGTTGATATGAGGATGGGCAGATGAAGGCGAAGGATGATGGGTATCGTACTGTCTATCCCTCGTACCTTGCGTTTGCGCTCTGCCCGTTCGCGGGAGCGAATCCTCCTCTGGCGGGCTTTCTCCAGAGCCTTCAGGTCAGGACCCTGCTGCTCCACCAGCTCCACCCTGGCCTTCTTAATGTGGGCTGCAGCGTGTGCCATGTCAGCCCGCTACCTCCTACTTCCAGAGAAACCCGACACCAAATCACCTTTTAAAAATTCCTCCCCCCCCCAGAGTCCCAAAAATAATTTGATTCAGTAGATTCCCAGTGGGCGACTTTCCGCCAAAGGGCAGGCAGACGCTCACGCTGAGTCGTCCGCCACCACGACTCTGCAGGAAAGCAGAGGAGGAGGACGGAAATAAGAGAGAAGCAGAGAGCGAGAGGTGTAGCCGCTAGTCCTCTATGCCTCCAGCCGTCACCACCACATATGAACTGGTCTAGCCCTGCATGCAGCGCCCCACTCCCTGGAACACCGCATCTGACGTTTGGAGTGGGGATGTGTGGGTAGAGAGAGAGAGAGAGAGAGAGAGAGAGAGAGAGAGAGAGAGAGAGAGAGAGAGAGAGAGAGAGAGAGAGAGAGAGAGAGAGAGAGAGAGAGAAACTGAGCCTGAGATCCTCCTCTCCCACTGTAATTGCGGAGCTGTCAGCTGCTGTGGGAAGCTTCAAGTTTGGAATCTGTCAGTCAGTCATCCCAACAACAAGACTTCACTCACTGATATTGCAATGGGGGCGGGAGAGAGAGAGAGAGAGAGAGAGAGAGAGAGAGAGAGAGAGAGAGAGAGAGAGAGAGAGAGAGAGAGAGAGAGGAGAGAGAGAGAGAGAGAGAGGAAGGGGATGGAGAGAAAGGGTTGGGGAAGGGGGCTACGATGGTTGAGAGCATAACTCGCTGTTCTTTGGGTGGAAAGGTGGAAGGAGCCATGTGAGCCGAATCAAGAGGGGGACACAGAGGAGATAGAGGAAATCTCCATCCAATCCCTTACTTCCCCCTACATTAGTGGGAAATGGTAAAGTCTGCCTTGATGACTGTGAGCTGCTGCAGCAGATTTCACAGCTCGAGCTCACACACTCACACACACACACACGTCAGATTTCCCCCTTACTGTCACACACACACACACGTCAGATTTCCCCCTTACTGTCACACACACACATTTCTTTGCCCGGAACCATGAATCAAATCCAATTTCACTTGTCACATGCGCCGAATACAACGGGTATAAACTTTACCGTGAAATGTTTACTTACAAGCGTTTTCCCAACAATGCAGATTTAAAAAGTAAGAAATAGGAAATAGCAACACAATACAATAACAATCCCCAGCCAAACATGAAAATACCAATGGCATGCGTGGGTTTAAGACCTGAATGTGACGTTATCTCACGTGTAGTTCATTTAATATGCACATATATGAGTGCATTTACATGTCGCTTCCCCACATATGTAGGCTTCAATATGTTTGGATGATCTCTACAAGCCTGGAGTAAAGTGTGTGTTGGTTGTAAAGAAGCAGCAGCAGTGGCCATATTGTGTCTGTACCAGCCAGGCAGCCCCAGCTGGACCTAGTGGCTAGTGCTACTACACTGGAATCCACTCCTACATCACTCTCACACCCAACACAGCTTACTGAGAGAGAGAGAGAGAGAGAGAGAGAGAGAGAGAGAGAGAGAGAGAGAGAGAGAGAGAGAGAGAGAGAGAGAGAGAGAGAGAGAGAGAGAGAGAGAGAGAGAGAGAGAGAGAGAGAGAGAGAGAGAGAGAGAGAGAGAGAGAGAGAGAGAGAGAGAGAGAGAGAGAGAGAGAGAGAGAGAGAGAGATCACGGTTGGTTCAGGTTACCCACAGTGCAGGCAAATGGTCAGTCGAACCTAGTGTTGCACCAGGACAGGGAGAGATAATTAGTGAGAGAGAGAGGGGAGAGAGGGGGGAGAGAGACAATGAGCGAGAGAGAGGGGGGGAGAGAGAAAGAGAGAGAGAGAAAATGAGCGAGAGAGAGAAGGGAAAGAGAGGGGGAGAGAGCGAGGAAAGAGAGAGACTGGAATGAGCGAGAGAGAGGGAATGAGCGAGAGAGATAGAGAGGGGAGAGAGAGAGAGAGAGAGAGAGAGAGAGAGGGGAGAGAGAGAGAGAGAGAGAAAGAGAAATAGTGATTGTGAAATAGAGGTTGAGGGTGAAACCAGAGAGGACATCAAATGAGAGGGAAGGATGGAGGGATGGAGAGGAAGATAAAGGAACAGGAGAAAGACAGGGTGGGAAAAGAGATTGATAAGGAAGAGAAAGGCAGAGAGAAAGAGAGAGGAATGGACCCACCCTTCTCCTCATCCCTATTCAGTGTCATTGTATTCAGTCCATGTGGTAAATCAGCCTCCTCTCCTCTCTTAGGAACAGAACAGTGAGCGCCATATTCTTTCTCACAGAGAGAATCCTTCTGGGTAACACTGCCTTCCAACTAGCTCATACTCTGTAGCAATCGTGGCATGTAGGTATCTACTGCAGCATAACATGAATCAAAACATTACTAAATTGTACATAAGGTACATAAACTATCATTCATCTAGTGTTTTGTTAAGAAGTATGACGGTTTAAACACTCCTTTCTGACAGTGAATGTTCCCGGCTTCATTTCAGCACCACGGAGAGCACTTTGCATTGTATCCCTACTGACTTATAACATGACTTGTGTAAGACTTAAATGTCAAATCGTGTGTGCATTTTAATGTTAAGCCTTGTCCATGGTGCTGAACGCAATGCTGGCAAAAAGAGAACAATGGGGGAAAGTTCACTCGCAACTTCACAATGTTGTAGAAGTTGAATAGAATAGAATAGTACACCCACATTTGACCCTCTTGAAACATACACAGACGGCACATTTGGAAGTACCACTCTCACCCGTCCCTTGCTGTTTGGAATCACATTATTTGAAACAAGGGATCACGTACTCATTGACGTCACCTGCTGTGCATTGCCTTTACAACCCACACAACACTACACTTTTCACCGTTTCCTGCAGTAGCACTTTGAGGTTCAATCATACACAGCTTCTCCCATGCAGTGGCCTCTTACAGTTACTGCTGCTATACCATGGTGCCCCCTGGTGGCCATTATATAATTACATTGAGTTCATCCAAAAATAGATGTACGTAGTCAGCTGTTCCTGGGTAATTGCATGGGGACTGGCGAAGCACCACTCTCATCTCATCGCATGTCCTCCGGATATGTATATAGAACCCTTACGATGTACGTATAGAGTACATACTGGTTCATTCGACAGGACTGCATTTAAATGTTGATTTCTAGGGATTTGCTGCCCAGGCCCTTGTGCTGACGAGGAGCTCCTGCCGCAGGGGGCACTTGAGAGCAGAGCCTAGGATCCCCATGTTATTACCATGTTAAAGAGAGTAACCTGGCTCTGAGTAATGGTCATGTAATCATATATTTCACAGATGTGATGGTGCACGTAACCTGGTTGCTAGTGATTATGCAGGAAGAAGGATGGAAGGGAGTAAAGATGTGGGGGTGTGTGTGTGTGTGTGTGTGGGTGTGCATCTGTGTGTGGGTGTGCTCTGTGTGTTTGATATGAGGAAACAGGAAATTACCCTCTCAGAGTAGCACCGTGTGATGTGTGAAGGACGATGTCTCATGGTCCATTCTGAAGACTGGGCTTGGGTGCACACTGGCCATGAAAAGGCCATTTCCTGGGGGCTGGCAGGACATTCCATATGTCGAAGCATACATACTCAAATACATGAACGCTAAATCAATCGCTAGCGCACACACTTCAACTTGAAAGTAATGTGTAGTCCCGGGCGGCTCAGTGGGTAGAGCATGGCACTTGCAGGGTTGTGGGTTTTCGATTCCCACGGGAGACCAGTACTGTAGATGTATGCACTTACTGTAAGTTGCTCTGGACAAGAGTGTCTGTTAAAATGTAATGTAAGTATTATGCGCTGTGTGTGTATTTAGCCTCGGGAACTAAATTAGATTTAGAAGGATGGCCACACAAGACTGGTGTGTGTTTGATACGTCAGTCCTAGGCCTCTGCCTTTACCTAGCAGCAGTAAGAAGGATTCTGCGTTTAAATCTCGCCTCGGTTTGTAATCCCCAAATCCTGTCTAGCAGAGAGAGTATCCACTATTTACATATCAGTAATCTAGTCGTCTAGCCTTACAGTAATTAGAAAGACCCAGCATCTGCCTCTAGGTTACGGCTATATTCTTTACTGGCACGGAAACCACACGAAAACACACACACAAACTCTCCATATAGACATTGATTGACAGGTAGCATTGATCGGCAGCTTGGTGGTGACCCTGACTGTGATCTGAACTCTGACCCCATGAACTAGGTGGGGTAGTCCAGAGAGGAAGATTAGGGCTAATTTAAGGAAAAACTGCTCTAAGAACCAGAATGCCTGTGCAATAGAATTAGGAATTAGAATACTTTTGTAGTAATTACTTACTGTAATTGAATAGGATCTCCATGACCTGTAATCTGTACTATGTATGGGCAGGGTGGTCTATTTAAAGCTCTTCAAAATGAATACAGGATACTTTGACTTCTAGACAGAACCAAATGAACACAACTGAATGATATTAGTAAATACAGTATATTAGCCTAAACCTCTACCCCCCCAATCCCCTTCCCATTTTCTTCATCCTAAATATTTAATGAAGTATTTCATTAAATGAAGTATTTCATTAAGTCCTAATTTTGTTGAAATCAGCCTGATCCCTGTCTCACTGATCAGCACAAAAGGATTTGATCTCATTTTCATCTGCACCAGAACACAGTGACACACACACACTCCTTCAAGGAAAGCCACCGGATTAGCTTTTAGCCCACATCCTCCCCCTCCCTACCTCCTCCCTCCATCCCTCCTTCTGTCCAAAAGCCTCCCAGACGAGGGCCAGTCTATCAGCAAAATCTCTTCATCGTTCGACGGTTTTTAATAACACAACTCACTTCGGACTCTTGGTATCCGTTTTTGTGAGAATAACATTTGAAAAAAGTACCGTTAGTTTACATTCTCTTTCAATGTCACAATATTACTTTTTTATTAGCTAGATGGTTTATTGGTGTGTCAGAGGAAAAGTGGATTTACTTGGTGAGTTGGTCAAACTAATGTAGAGGGGAGAGGAGGGAAGTGTGCGTGAATGGATTAGGCCTGTGCACCATCTGTCTGCCCTGACACACAGAGTGGTCCAGCCCTTTACCTTACCTACACTCCCTAGCCAATAGACTACCGCTGCTCCTTCAAGACCTAGTCTATATTCTTCAATAGGGGAGGGGAGTGGTATTGTGACAATTCATTGCCACTGCACAACATACAAGGCCGCGACAGTAACACACTGAAAGACAAGACAGGGAGATAGACTGAAGATACAAGCAGACAGACAGAAGAGAAACAAAGAGATACAACAAACAAAAAACTAAGAGATTCAAAGTAATTAATAAAGAGATACGGTCAGAAAAACAGAGATAACAGACAGGCACACAGGTGGTGTTCCTCAGAGCATCCCTGTCATTGTAGAGGAGTGCACTGTACAGACAAAGAGGCACCACAGCCAGAGCCACACCCTAACCCTCTCTCTCTCTGTGTTTTGCTATGCATCGGCAGGGCAGACCCGATTTGGTGATTTCTGGTATATCGTATATTGAGTATTCAATAATGTCATGGTATAAAACACATCATTAATAACAATAAAGTCAAAGCGTGTAATTATAGATGCCGAGCATTTCCTAAGGAATTTCATTGGTTGGGTGTATACAGTGGTGTTGAGTATTCGTCTCCATTCTCGGGTATGTGTATTGTTATGGGAGGTAGGCTAGTCCCTTCATGGTTGTAGCTACTGTAAGTCCCCAGACACAATCTATTCCAGACTGTCACCTTTGAACCTCTAGAAGGCGGGATATTAAGTGGAGGTGGGGGGAGGTGTGTGTGTGTGTGTGTGTGTGTGTGTGTGTGCGCGTGTGTGTGTGTGTGTGTGTGTGTGTGTGTGCATCCATGTGTGTGTGCAAGCATGCGTGTGTGTAGGTGGGGGTGAGGTTTTAATGTATTGCTATCCTCTGAACCATATTAGGAAACAATGATAGAGGTGTGATTGAAATGTAATATGTGTCACCAGGGGTTAGATTTGTATGCTTCTGATGCCTTAAGGCAACAATTGACCAATTTAAGGTACTTGCTAACCACACTGGGTTTGTACGAGAGAGAGAGAGAGAGAAAGAGAGAAAGAGAGAGAGAGAGAGATAGGAGTCTGCAATAACCATGGATTTAACAAGTGATTGTAGATATACAGTGCATTCGGAAAGTATTCAGACTCCTTGACTTTTTCCACATTTTGTTACATTACAGCTTTATTCTAAAATAGATTTTTTCCCCCTCATCAATCTACACACAATACCCCATAATGACAAAGCAAAAACAGTTTAAGAAATGTTAGCACATTTATTTAAAAAAATGAAAACCGAGAGTTAAACAAAAAATGTTAAACAAATCAAAATATGTTTTAGATTTTAGATTCTTTAAAGTAGCCACCCTTTGACTTGATGACAGCTTTGCACACACTTGGCATTGTCTCAACAAGCTTCACCTGGAATGCTTTTCCAACAGTCTTGAAGGAGTTCCCACATATGCTGAGCACTTGTTGGCTGCTTTTCCTTCACTCTGCGGTCCAACTCATCCCAAACCGTCTCAACTGGGTTGAGGTCAGGTGATTGTGGAGGCCAGGTCATCTGATGAAGCACTCAATCACTCTCCTTCTTGGTCAAAAAGCCCTTACACAGCCCGGAGGTGTGTTGGGTCATTGTCCTGTTAAAAAAAAAAAATTGTCCCACTAAACGCAAACCAGATGGGGAGGGATATCGCTGTAGAATTCTGTGGTAGCCATGCTGGTTAAGTATGCCTTGAATTATAAATATATCACTGACAGTGTCACCAGCAAAGCACCCCCACACCATCACACCTCCTCCTCCATGCTTCATGGTGGGAACCACACAGGCAGAGATCATCCATTCACCTACTCTGTGTCTCACAAAGATACAGCGGTTGGAACCAAAAATCTCAAAATTTTACTCATCAGAACAAAGCACAGATTTTCGAATGTCCATTGCTCGTGATTCTTGGCCCAAGCAAGTCCCTGCTTCTTATTGGTGTCCTTTAGTAGTGGTTCTTTGCAGCAATTCGACCTGATTCAAGGCCTGATTCACACAGTCGCCTCGGAACAGTTGATGTTGAGATGTGTCTGTTACTTGAACTCCATGAAGCATTTATTTGGGCTGCAATCTGAGGTGCAGTTAACTCTAATGAACTTATCCTCTGCAGCAGAGATCATTCTGGGTCTTCCTTTCCTGTGGCGGTCCTCGTGAGAGCCAGTTTCATCATAGCGCTTGATGGTTTTTGCAACTGTATTTTCAAGTTCTTGACATCTTCCAGATTGACTGACCTTCATGTCTTAAAGTAATGATGGACTGTCATTTCTCTTTGCTAATTTGAGCTGTTCTTGCCATAATATGGACTTTGTCTTTTACCAAATATGGCTATCTTCTGAAAAACAAATTAGCTTTTAGCAAGGCACACCTGTTAGTTGAAATGCATTCCAGATGACTACCTCAATGAAGCTGGTTGAGAGAATGCCAGGCAAAGGGTGGCTACCTTGAAGAATCTCAAATATGAAATATATTTTGATTTGTTTAACACCTCTTTGGTTACTACATGATTCCATGTGTTATGTTGATGTCTTCACTATTATTCTACAATATAGAAAATTGTTAAATTAAAGAAAACCCGTTGAATGAGTAGGTGTGTCCAAACTTTTGACTGGTACTCAAA
Source organism: Oncorhynchus mykiss (assembly GCF_013265735.2). Classification (NCBI taxonomy): domain Eukaryota; kingdom Metazoa; phylum Chordata; class Actinopteri; order Salmoniformes; family Salmonidae; genus Oncorhynchus; species Oncorhynchus mykiss. The sequence goes on along the minus strand of NC_048573.1, from coordinate 28,028,688 downwards.
ATATTCAGACCCTTTGCTATGAGACTCAAAATTGAGCTCTGGAGCATCCTGTTTCCATTGATCATCCTTAAGATATTTCTACAACTTGATTGGAGTTCACCTGTGGTAAATGATATTGATTAGACATGATTTAGAACAGCCAGAAGAGGACTGGTCACCCCTCATAGCCTGGTTCCTCTCTAGGTTTCTTCCTACGTTTTTGCCTTTCTATGGAGTTTATCCTAGCCACCATGCTTCTACACCTGCATTGCTTGCTGTTTGGGGTTTTAGGCTGGGTTTCTGTACAGCACTTTGATATATCAGCTGATGTAAGAAGGGCTATATAAATACATTTGATATGATTTAGGAAGGCACACACCTGTCTAATATAAGGTCCCACAGTTGACAGTTCGATGAGGTTGAAGGAATTGTCTGTAGAGCTCAGCTCCGAGACAGGATTGTGTCAGGGCACAGATCTGGGAAAGGGTACCAAAAGATGTCTGCAGCATTGAAGGTCCCCAAGAACACAGTGGCCTTCAGCATTCTTAAATGGAAGAGGTTTGGAACCATCAAGATTATTCCTAGAGCTGGCCACCGGGCCAAACTGAGCTACCATGGAAGTGACCAAGAACCCAATGGTCACACTGACAGAGCTCCAGAGTTCCTCTGTGGAGATGGGAGAACCTTCCAGAAGAACAACCATCTCTGCAGCACTCCACCAATCAGGCATTTATGGTAGAGTGGCCAGACGGAAGCCACTCCTCAGTAAAAGGCACATAACACTTGCAGTTTGCCAAAAGGCACCTAAAGGACTCTCAGACCATGATAAACAAGATTCTCTAGTCTGATGAAACCAAGATTGAACTATTTGGCCTGTATGCCAAGTATCATGTCTGGTGGAAACCTGGCACCATCCCTACGTTGAAGCATGATGGTGGCAGCATCATGCTGTGGGGATGTTTCTCAGCGGCAGCAATTGGGGGACTAGTCAGGATCAAGGGAAAGATGAAGGGAGCAAAGTACAGAGAGATCCTTGACAAAAATCTGCTCCAGAGCACTCAGGACGTAAGACTAGGGTGAAGGTTCACCTTCCATCAGGACAATGACCCTAAGAACACAGCCAAGACAACGCAGGAGTGGCTTCTGGACAAGGCTGAATGTCCTTGAGTGGCCCAGTCAGAGCAGGTCTTGAATCCGATCGAACATCTCTGGAGAGACCTGAAAATAGCTATGAAGTGATGCTCCCCATCCAACCTGACAGAGCTTGAGAGGATCTGCAAAGAAGAATGGGAGAAACATAGGTGTGCCAAGCTTGTAGCATCATACCCAAGAAGACTCAAGTTTGTAATTGTTGCTGAAGGTGCTTCAACAAAGTACTGAGTAAACGATCCGAATACTTATGTAAATGTGTTTTTTCATTTTTAATACATTTGCAAAAAATTCTAAAAACCTGTTTTTGCTTTGTCATTATGGGGTATTGTGTGTAGATTGGTGCAGGGGGGGGGGGGGGGGGGGACAATTTAATACATTTTAGAATAAGGCTGTAATGTAACAAAATGTAGAAAATGTCAAGGGGTCTGAATACTTTCCAAATGCACTGTATACCACAGTTAATGTCCTTTTACACAGCCTAAATTCTATAAGAAAAAAAATAAGGTGAGAATAAAACATCTCACACTGATATGTTGACATTGAGAAATCACTATAAATAGTATAAAGATGCTATCGCACATTTTGTTATGATGCGTCATTGTCCTCTAAACTTATATTTTATCCCATTCTATGGAAGTGCTTCACCTAGTAACAGGAATTCCAGCTCATTGACTCTGAATACAAGGTCAACAGCAAACAACAAGCAGACAAAAAGAGACACAGCAGCCTCCAAGCTGGCCCTACCCTGTGGCGTTGTGTCGTAAAGGAAGCACACACACGGCTGGCTTAACCCCTGTCTAGCATGGAGTGGTGCTAACTGGCGCTTCATCGCCCTGGTAACCCATCCCTTAGTAACAAGGCCGGGGGCGTTGTCAACGGAGACAGTGGTAGACGGCGGGAGGTGGAAAGGTCTTTCGGGGGGGTGTGGGGAGTGGTACTTTCCACCCTGTGTGCTACGGGAGTCCTGTGGGCATCATTAGGCCAACCTGAGCCTTCACAGACCTTAATGAGAATACACACCTACTGATAGAAACACTCATATACAGTAAACACAACCACACACCTCCCGGATGGTAGACAATGCAGATCCACAATATAATCTCAAGTAGATACTTGCGTGTGTATGTGTGTGTGTGTGTGTGTGTGTGTGTGTGTGTGTGTGTGTGTGTGTGCGTGCGTTCGTGCATGTGCATGTGCGGGTGCGTGTGCGTGCCTGCGTGCGTGCGTGCGTGTGTGTGTGTAGTCCTTCCCACTCCCTCCCGAGTGGCGCAGCGGTCTAAGGCACTGCATCTCAGTGCTAGAGGCGTCACTACAGATCCTGGTTCAATCCTGGGCTGTATCACAACCGGCAGTGATCGGGAGTCCCATAGCACGATACACAGTTGGCCCAGCATCGTCAGGGTTAGGGGAGGGTTAGGCTGGGGTAGGCAGTCATTGTAAAATAATAATTTGTTCTTAACTGACTTGCCTAGTTAAATAAAGGTTAAATCAAAAATAAATACAAATAAAACTAATGTCTAAATACAACATCCTGGGTCACAGTCTGCCAGTAAACTTCCTGAAACAAAGCATTATGAGAGAGAGAGAAATATTCATGTAGATAAGAAAGAGGAAGAATGAGGAACTATTCATCAGTGCCCCACCCAAATGAACCGTCTCAGACTTCCCCCTAGGGCCACGATGACACCATCCATCCCCATTGGCCTCAACATTCAACGTATTACTCATCTTCAACCCCCCTAAAAGACACACGGAATGATTCACCCTAATGTGGTCCAATTCTGTCTCTGCTGGCATGTTAACACCACCAGCCACAATAAAGCAATGTGTCCTAATAAAAGTTGAATAATATTGCTGCTCACTTCCACGCCACAACGTAAGCACTTCTCCGCAATTAAGACAAAACCACCCCTAGGAGAAAGGCCTATTTAGTGTGTTAGCACAGGAGAAATGACTCATGCATACCGCATACTGTATATTCAGTACAGCACATTCACACTCCTCCTGGGTCTTTAGGCCTGATGGTTATTTATATCCTGCTGCTGTTACACAATGCAGCACACACAGGTCAATAAACTATACAGATTCAAAACAACAGGCCACTTCTTCTTCTTCTTTTTTGAAGAAGTCAATGTGAATACGGAAGGCTATACGCTAGCATCTGCTGACCAGCTACTGTAAATAAAGCTAGCGCCTTAGCATAGTCTCCATAGAAAGCGTAGGTTAATGGGTTTTTAGGCTGTAAGTTAGCATCTGCTGGCCTATAGATAGGTTAATCAATGTATACAGTAGGTTATAAGCTAGCAATATCTGCTGACCTGCTACTGTAGCTAATGCCAGCGCTTTAGCATTGTCTCCACAGAAAGAGCAGGTTAATTGAAGTCTTTTTCTGGCTATAATGACCCATCGGTGGTGTTAATCTACATTGAAAAGATAGAGCATGGGGGCTTCATTATGGTGGGATTAAAGATAAATCGGTGATAAATTAATGTCCCCCTGAGAGACAGAGAGAGAGAGCGAGATAGAGTGGGAGAGAGAATCCACTAGGCCCGCAGTTCATTTCAAGATGTTTAATTAAAAAGAGAGAGGCCCCTAAAGTCCCCTAAAGCACTCCTTTCCTGACACAAAACAGCACATCTCCGCTTAACTTGTATTTCGACTGCAAAGCTAACTCATTATTGGACCCTTAACTTACAGTTGCCTTGAGAGTCCATGCAGATCATTTAAAGTTAGCCTAGCCTAGGTTAGCTTAGCAGTAAGGAGGTTGGAGGACTAAAGGCATAGGGAGAGAGATGTACGGGTCTCTGGGAGGTTAGGACCGCTGTCTACCTAGTCTACAGTAGCAGCCTTACCTGGCCTGTGGCTCCCACGACCATGCCTGCGCTCATGGGTGCTCCGTCGTGGGTGGTCCCAGTTCCAACCCTCAGGGAATATCCAGAGGGTGTGAGGAGGGATAGCTAGAGGGTCCACACAGGGGGGGAGTGTGTGAGGGGGCGGGGGGAAGAGAATCCAATATGCAGGACGGTGCAGTCGACTACTGTGAGTGGATTAGTGAGTACCGTGCTGGAGGTATTAGCACATTGTGTTCGAGACACACACACACACACACACACATAACACACACACACACACACACACACACACACACACACACACACACACACACACACACACACACACACACACACACTCACGGGGATTAGCAAGACAGAAATAGAGGAGTCTTCTCAGCTGACCTAGAATCAGACCTGACTGGGACCAAGGCGTGACACACACACACATATATACACACATGCTGCTTCGTCACCACCTCTACAATAGGGATGTCCCATACACCCTCCAACACACACACACACACACACACACACACACACACACACACACACACACACACACACACACACACACACACACACACACTTCCCCGAACAGACAAAGATGGGGCAGCAGTTATTGCAATGTCAGGTAGCTAAACTTACAACAGAGATTGAGAACATCTTTTCCGCAGTCTATGAAGGAGGAGGGTCGAATTCTCGTTCCCTTTTCATATCTCCGGGACAGATTAACTTGAGCCAACCTGTTCATCAGAAATGACAAATCCTTTCCCTGTGGATGTATGTGGTTTACGTGCGGCGGCGCATCGAAGCCCACACAGTAATCAAAGTCACTGTTTTCCAGAGAAATGTCACCCTCTTGACGTGCACAAAATGCATTCTCGTGACATGGCTCGAGGTGAAATGAGACGGAGGGGAGTAAAAGAGGAAAGGAAGAAGGACGAAGGAGAAGAGAGGAGAATGAGGTATACACAGTACGTCTTATGTAGGGTAAATCCTTACCTAAAGATAGAACATCTGGCCAACTAAACCCAGCGATCCATCATCTCAGATCTCAGATCATCTCAGATCTCATCATCTCAGATCTCAGATCTCAGATCATCTCAGATGTGTGTGTGTGTGTGTGTGTGTGCGCGAGCGTTGTGTGTTGAGATTGCTGTTCGTGTGTGTGTTCTTCTTGAGCTCATCTGTGTTTTTTTCCCAGCAGTGAGTCGGTGCCACTGGAAGTCCCTGCGAAGTCCTTGTGAGGACAGCGTCCTCTCATCTCGTGGGTCTCTGCTGTAATAGCTGCCATGCCACCGTGTTGAGCCTGTAGAGGTCAATCGGAAGGCGTTCTTAGAACGAGCGCAGCGTTCGTACATAAACCACGAGCTGGCGGGGACATAACGCTACTGCAAGGGTCCTCCAACACGTCCACCTAGCGAGTGGCTCGCCAGACAATTCCGAAAGTACACGCAAACGGTCATAAACAAACCCTTTAAAAAAAAAACGTATTTAGCATGCTACATAAACAAGTCAAGACAGATAGGCTAGTGGTGACAGGTAGCAGTACCCTAACATTAGAAAACTCTCTGTGACCCACACAACCCCGGGGTTACTGTATGCCCTTCTAGCCCTGCCGTAAACAACAAGCCAATATACAGTGACACGTCACAGCCAGCAGATAGGAATTTTATCCGGGGGCTACGTTCGTTTGGCTTTGTGACCGGGCTCAGGATCAATAATGGCCTGAGGTCCAATGAGAATGCATGGATCCGGCAGGCCTGTTACGCAATCGGACTGGCGCCTGCACTCGCAGTCATCCATTTACATTGGCGTCAGGGTAAAGCCTTCAACTCAGCTTTCTACTATGGCTACCTCTCTCTCCCTGAATACATTTATTTTGAATGGAGCCATTTCCCTTGGTTAAGCCTGTGGTCTGGCACAACATAGGGAAGCAAGCAATACCTTTGAAATGACATTGGTCGAAGATAAATGAATATAGCCTATTGATTGAAGCTTGATTAGGTTTGGGGATTTCTCTCTCTCTCTCTCTCTCTCTCTCTCTCTCTCTCTCTCTCTCTCTCTCTCTCTCTCTCTCTCTCTCTCTCTCTCTCTCTCTCTCTCTCTCTCTCTCTCTCTCTCTCTCTCTCTCTCTCTCTCTCTCTCTCTCTCTCTCTCTCTCTCTCTCTCTCTCATTCAGATTGGCTTTATTGGCATGAAATACAATTTGTAGATATTGCCAAAGCAGTATAGTGGTTGAGCATTTCAGTAAATATAGTACAATGCAATGAGGATAATGAAATACAGTGCTTTGAATTGTAAGGATGTTTTGGGGGCTAAATTTCAAATGGTGCCCACATTTTTGTGTCCTTTTCTTTCTAATTACAATTAAAGGGAATTGTCCGAGTTCTGTTCTGCATGCATTACCTGGTACTTTCTATTGGATATTAGGATTAGGATTAGGATAATGGGTGAAATTACACTATTGAATATCTAGATTTGGACAGGAATATTTCTTTTTGAGAATGGTCTTTTTACGGAGTAAAATGCTTTGCGGGCTTTTTCTTCCAGTGTATTCACTGCCAGACCAAATCCACCAGAGGCACTGATCTTTAGTCCCAGGTAGTTGTGGGAATGTTCCCCATTGGGAATGTTCAACCATGGTATTTCATCATTCGGGATTCGCTCTCTCGCTCTCATGCATACAGATGCTTGTGAGATTATGGTGACAGCTGTCTTAGACACATGACAATATAGGCTGAAACAGCACAGATAACCTTCATAGTGTAGTGGGGTTGCCCCTGGTCTTCTCATATGCTAAAGGTGAACTCACACAGATAGCGAGAGGAGACGTGAGTTTACACTTTCATTATCTCACTGTCCTTTCTCTCCGAGAGAGAGAGAGAGAGAGAGAGAGAGAGAGAGAGAGAGAGAGAGAGAGAGAGAGAGAGAGCGAGAGAGAGAGAGAGGGAGGTTACTCTATAGCAGTAAAATGCCATACTCAGCAGCAGGAGCTGAGCCGGAGGAGAAGGTTCTGTTGAGTGGTGGACAACAGATCGTTTTACTGTAAAAACCCCCCACATGATCCTACACAGCTGTCATACGACCTTTGAGGACGGAGAAGGAGAAATGACGAACATTTATTCAATTAAATGGAAATTAAAAAGCTTGGCTGGATGTCATTTGTGTGAAATCAAAGATATGTGCGAACAAAGGAAGACTGTGACCTTTTCGATCGTCGTCACTTCTCGCTACCTAACGAGCAAACGGGAACCAGGGCTGACAAAGATGAACGAGCCACAGGAGCAGGGTGCCTTTCCAACAATGGACACTGCTGTCACTGACCTTATGGAGACAGAGAGCAGAGAGAGCAGAGAGCTCCTATAGAGGGGTCTGGTTTAGGACACACAGGGGGGGAAAGAGGACTCTCGGGGGGGGGGGGGGGGGGGGCTGGCTCGGGTGGCCTGTGGCTCATGGGACATTAGGACTGATAGAAAGAGGCCCTAGTGACACATTGGGGACAGAGTGGCATACTACAGGAAACACAAGGGACAGAGGACGGGGTGACATACTACAGGGGACACAGAGGACACATCCTCCATTCCTGACCTGACATTATTGGGGCTTTCAACGTGCTTCATGGACCAAGGGGAAAACAAAGAGAAGCTTCACACATTCAGAGTGACCTCGCTAGAAGTCGTTTGTGACTCATTGCCAGACAATTACCGTATAACTGTGTCACCCACCTTTATGAATGAAGACCTTCATGAAAATAGAATAACCGTCATAACAAGCAAGGTGTCGAAGCAAACGAGTCTTCGGTTGCCTAGGTAACACCTCCTCCCTGCGGCAGCACACATAGAAATATAATGAATGGAACACAATGGTTGCCTGGTACTGAGATACAATAACTTCCATGGTAATGTGGAATGTTCATTCAAATTATGTTAACTGAATGTATTTTTTTTTGTCTGTTGAGCCCTAATTGCCAGATAAATACGTGGAGGGACACAAAACGTCCAGAATGAATACCTTACTTTCAGAACATCCAAAGCAGCATCTCTCTTTTTTGTCATCTCTCTCTTTCTCTAACAGATTATCTCAAGGTGGGTACAACCAGTGCAATAACATAAAATCACTGTGGGCAACGGCTGTCAAAAGCATCGGTCCTGATGGGATTGTTTATAGTCCAACAGAGGTCCCAGCATCCCCTCCATGTCCTGCTCTAGAGACCGACGGGATGTCACCATCGAGAGACGGACGTCACCATCATCCAATCAATCGTAACTGACATCTTTCAATGAAACTACATGGACAACACACTTGCTACAATGAAGTTGGCGGGACGTATTGAGAAAATGTCCAGAGATAGTACCAAAAAGAGGCAAAGTAGTGTACTCCCTCCCCTCTACAGCAAAATCCACATAATAACCTGTCTATTTCTATACTCGAGCGCTTTACATAAATGTCATTTAAGTCCTCCATCCATACTGTCACCTCTGTGAACGGTTAGGCACGTGATGTGCCGGTCGGCATGGCAATGCCATAAATATTTACACCTCTGTGGAACGAGGGTAACGAGCAGGCCCATGGCGCTGCTCTGACATTTTCTGGCCTGACACCAACCCGGACCCGATCCTCTTCTCTCGTCCCTGCTTGTCAGACACCAATAGCAAGCCCCGGTGAGAAACACACACACACACACACACAGGTGTGCACACAGACATATGCGCACAAATGTACACGTATACACACACACACTCACCCTCCATGGGGGGCATGAATTATGGATAGAGCCAATAGGGGTGGTGAGAAGGAGGGGGAACATAGGCTCATTACGTGGAGATTTGATTAACATGTACCAAATCTCCACGTAATGAGCCTATTTCTCGCCCCCCCCCCCCTCCTCTTTCCGTGGTCCCCCCTTTCCCTCCCCGACACCCCTCCACCCTTGCGCTTTAGAAAGAGGGCTGAAGCAAAACCAAAAGGGTTCAAAAAAATAGCTTCACGGCCAATGGAAGGCTACAATATAGCAGGTGAAGGCGGCTGTATGGACGTGGGGGATGGGGCGTTCCCAAGGCGACGTCTGCAAGTCGTGGACGTGACAGGAGGTCAGAGGTCATGTGAAGGAGAGGCAGGGAGGAGACGAAGATGACAGCCAAGTGTCGAGATAGAAGGTCGCTTCAGCGTCGCCATCGTCAAAAAAGGGTCCGTATTTACAGTGGGTCTTGTGGGCAGCCCACGGAGGGTGCAGTGGTCTGTAGTTGTATTATGGTGATTAGAGAAACCGTTCTGGATCCTTCACAGTAGAGAACTAATGGAAATATACTCAAGGGTATATTCAGGGACATACTATGTATGGCACATACTCACTGCATGCGATCAAATCATCCAAGACATATAGCCTACAAAAGCATCCTGTGTTCACAGGAACCCCATCACATTCAGCGCGGGCCCCAGAAACAGTGCAAATATAAAGGCCACTATAAGGAGCAGGCGTCACACGTTTCAAAGCAACGAGAGTCATGACAACTGTACCTTCATGGTTAGCTCAAGACTGTCCCTGCCTCCATAACATGTGGAACTTACCTAAAAGAGAAGAGAGAGAAAAGATAGAGCAGGTTTAGTATAGGATATATTGACCAAGACTCTAGGGTTATGTAATGTAGGCAGTTGTGCACAGTCGTGTGCTTCTGTGTGGCCTTGTCTGAAACAGTGACATTCTGACAATTCCTCTACCGTCAATTCAATCTCAGTGCCATTGGCCAAGTCATTGAGTTGACTAAACAAATTATGTTTAGCATTACAGAAAATTGAAAAGCTCCTTCCATGAATGCAGTAATGAATTCTCAGGGGAAATGGACTGTTATAGATAGACCAGTTAGCCTGTCGCTAAGCCTGAGGTACTAACCCCCCCCCCCCCCCCTCACCCTTTTCCACAGCTTTCTCTTCTTCTCTCTTCCTCTCTTAGTGTCATCCAACATCCAACACTGGCACCAACCCAAATATCTACAGTACATGGGTCTCTAACATCTACCAACACAGTGTTGGTCTCCAAGACAGAGTTGACACTGTATTTTCATCTTCCTCGATTTCTCTCGGCTTTTCTCTCTTTATCCCCCTTTTCCCGCCGTCATTACTAAGGGAGAGATCGAGGCGGACATAGAAAGAGCGAAAAAGAGCAAAAGGAAACGACTTCTTACATCATAGACAAGTCTTTATGTGTCAGTGAATGAACAGCCTTTTCCTCGTTGTGGGGTGAAACATCACGCATTCAAACCGCCACTTCTTCAACAGAGCCTCTGTTAAACTACTGTCGGTCTGGCAAGGACCTTTCATCGCCAGCACCCAGATACTTCCTCCGTTCTTAACCCCTGACGCACACACACCCACTCTCGCCGAGGGTCAGCTCCCTAGGTCCAGCGCCAGCAGTCCCCACCTTACCACCAGGGCGGCCCCTCGCTAAGGACCCTGGGACTTTTTACTGCCCTCTGGTCACACGACTCCCCTGGGCTCTGTCTGACATCGGGCTCCTTTAGTGCAAAATCATGTTCCCCGTGAATCCATAGGGACTCTGCTAACCTACATGCTCACACTGTGTACCTGTGAACAACACCATGCCTAGAGCAACGACGGACCTCGGAGACAGAGATGAATAATAGGACTCAATAGAAGGAGTTGCCATTGTATCCGGGTGCGAGGGTCATTATGTTGTGTTGGAGGACTACTATTTATTGCCACAAGTATATATGGAGCGATAAATCCCAATGACATCCACACACAAATAGAATGAATCATATTGCTGAGGCAATACATGAGCACAGCATGGCAGAGCAGTTCCACTGTTGCCCTGCCTAATTCCCCGTGGTGGACAAGTCAAATCTGCAAACCCCACAAGAGAGGCCTTTGTTCTAGCGTACGCCACCGTGACCAATTAGTTAGACAGAGTTAAATGGCCGGTTCACTTGTGTCGTTGACCACAAACCAGAACACAGCAAACCTCCTCCAGTTCTAAGGGCAGAGAGGGGATGGCGCGTGCAATGTAACGATAAGAGCGTCATACAAGGACGTCGTTCATTCGGGCACGAATCCCGTACCCCGACGACACCACCTTATCGTGTCACGCAGGGATAGGTTCCAGTCAACTGACCCTTAGTCTTGAGGGATTTGGGGTAAAAAAAAATTAAAAAAATACAAATTAAGAAAAAAAAAGTTTGCCCCCCGAGAAAATGCTATCGTCTCGCTCTAACATCTCATTCTCCACCCAGACATCTACGTCTGGGTGTGTCTGCGGCTGATTTTGGTGCGGGGTCTGGGGGGGGGTTCTGGGATTCCAGGGGGGTGTGTAGGGGTACGAGGAAAGCATGCCAATCAGATTAGGGAGATAAGAGGTGGGCCTGGTGATGCCTGGCGCTAGATGGTGAACAGGGAGTGAATGGAAAATAGGCTCTGGGTATCTGCGAGTGCTGGGTAACAGGATTAGGGTCCCCCAGTCTGGTGAGGGAGCTATTACAGCTTTGCGCCTGTTTCTGTAGAGAGAGACAGAGAGGAGGTAGGGATGGACGTAGGGGACCAGTGATAGAGGGAGATGGAGAAGAAAGGCGAGAGAGGGGGGGATGGGTCAGAAAAAGAAAGAGAGATGAAGTGATAGATGGAAAGCTGAAAAAAGGGATCGGGAGAGAAGGAGGAGGAAAGAGACAGAAAGAGAGCGATAGCAAGCTGATTGTGTCCTGTGGATAGGCTAAAGTCAGACAGACAGCCCTGGAGAGAGGCTCCAGCCCAGAGGGACACAGCCGGAGGTGAAGGCCAGCATGGTGACACATAGTGGGGGCGTAACACTGCCCGTCAGACCGAGGGTTGGCGGGTGATCTACAACAATGTCATACTTGAGTAAAAGTAACGGTAACTTAATTGAAAATGATGAAAGTAAAAGTGACTCTAAAATATTACTTGAGTAATTCTAAAAGTATTTGGTTTTAAATATACTTAAGTATCAAAAGAAAATGCAATTGCTATATACCTAAGTATCAAAAGTAAAAGTATATATCATTTCACAATCCATACATAAAGCAAACTAGAAGACACAATTTCCATTTTTTATTTAAAATAGCCAGGGGCACACTCCAACTTTTAGACATAACTTACAAGCAAAGCATTTGGGTTCAGTGAGTCCGCCAGATCAGAGGCAGTAGGGATGACCAGGTATGTTATCTTGATAAGTGTGTGAATTGGACCATTTTCCCTGTCCTGCTAAGGCATTCAAAATGTAACGAGTACTTTTGGGTGTCAGGGAAAAAGTATGAAGTAAAAAGTACATTTATTTTATAGTGAAGTAAAAAAGTAAAAGTCGTCAAAAATATAAATAGTAAAGTACAGATACCCCCCCCCCCCAAAAAAAAGTAGTACTTTAAAGTATTTTTACTGAAGTACTTTACACCACTGCACTCATCATCAGTCCTTAAAAAATGTCAAGGAGGATCAGAGTGGAGAGATGAAGACAAAATAAACACACTTACTCTGCATCGAGATTGGGGGGGGGGGGGGGGGGGGGGGGGGGGAGTGAAAGAGAGAAAGATGCTATACAGACACATCTGTGATCCTCTTTCCACCCTGCTACACAGGAGAGAGATTGGCCGGAACATCACACAGAGGTTCACACAGACCTCAACACAAAGCGGTGTCTCTCCACTCTGTACAGCAGTGTTTGTTGTCCCTAGCTGAGCCTTCCCCCCCCCCTGACAGGCTAATGGCCTTTGAAAACAGCGGCTCACATCTTTGCAGAATAACCCCTTCGCACTGCATAGACCACAGGGGAACGACATAGGAGAGCGGCCTCCGACAGACACTCAGCACAACAACAGCAGCTCACAAAGAGGAAGATATAATATAAAATACACTACATGACCAAACGTTTTTTTTTTAATATAGATTTATTTATTTTTACCCCCTTTTTGTGGTATCCAATTGTTAGTAGTTACTATCTTGTCTTGTCGCTACAACTCCCGTACGGGCTCGGGAGAGACAAAGGTCAAAAGCCTTAGGGGCATTGTCATGCTGAAACAGAAAAGGGCCTTCCCCAAACTGTTGCCACAAAATTGGAAGCACAGAATAATCTAGAATGTCATTGTATGCTGTAGCGTTAAGATTTCCCATCCCTGGAACTAAGAGAATTCCAGAGAACGCGTTTCCACTGCTCCAGAATCCAATTGCACCGAGCTTGACACTACTCCAGCCGACACTTTGCATTACTCCAGCCGACACTTGGCATTGAGCATGGTAATCTTAGGCTTGTGTGCGGCTGCTCGGCCATAGAAAGTAATTTTATGAAGCTCCTGACAAACAGTTATTGTGCTGATGTTGCTTCCAGAGGCAGTTTGGAACTCGGTAGTGAGTGTTGCAACCAAGGATGCTATGCAATTCAGCACAATTCCGGTCCCGTTCTGTGAGCTTGTGTGGCCAAAGGTGGTATCCTATGACGGTGCCACGTTGAAAGTCACTGAGCTCTTCAGTAAGGCCATTAAACTGCCAATGTTTGTCTATGGAGATCGCATGGCTGTGCGCTTGATTTTATACACCTGTCAGTAATGGGTGTGGCTGAAATAGCCAAATCCAATCATTTGAAGGGGTGTCCACATACTTTTGTGTATCTAGCGGAGTTGACTCTATTGGAATAGAATAGAATGCAATAGAAAACAATAGAAAATAAATTAAACGTAATAGAATAGATTTGGTTGCCATTCTAGTAGGCCACATATCTGGGAGTGCCCCTCTGTCCTGATCTGTCGCCTATTCCTAGTAGGCTTCTATAAAGGGCTCTCCATAAAGGTTATTCAGTGATGAAGTCACACTAAGCCAAGCTGTTCTAAAGGCATGGAGGACAGGAAATGAAAGCCACTCCACAGGGAGTCTAGCCTTTGGTCATTAAGAAGGTCATAGCCACTGACTACGGATTCATATTTCCCCAACAATCTACCAAGTTCCAATCCCGGGAAATCCCGGGAAAAGTTCCCATTTAAAGTGTTTAAAACCAGGACATAGTCACTATGCCAGGGTTGGGTTCTCCCCAAATAACAGGTGCTATGCGCCACCTTGGCGGCTTGGCTGTGCCACTATGTAAACAATTCAGAGCAAATTAAACTGATATTTGGTAATGATCGAGTAACTATCTTTGATCGCCAGCACATTTCAGCAGTAGGCAATCTCGACACAGAGCACACTCAGGACGCACAGAGCACACTCAGGGCGCACAGAGCCCCCTCAGGGCGCACAGAGCACACTCAGGGCGCACAGAGCACACTCAGGGCGCACAGAGCACACTCAGGGCGCACAGAGCACACTCAGGACGCACAGAGCACACTCAGGACGCACAGAGCACACTCAGGGCGCACAGAGCACACTCAGGGCGCACTGAGCACACTCAGGGCGCACTGAGCACACTCAGGGCGCACTGAGCACACTCAGGACACACAGAGCACACTCAGGACGCACAGAGCACACTCAGGACGCACAGAGCACACTCAGGACGCACAGAGCACACTCAGGACGCAGAGCACACTCAGGACGCAGAGCACACTCAGGACGCACAGAGCACACTCAGGACGCACAGAGCACACTCAGGGCGCACAGAGCACACTCAGGGCGCACAGATCACACTCAGGGCGCACAGAGCACACTCAGGACGCACAGAGCACACTCAGGACGCACAGAGCACACTCAGGACGCACAGAGCACACTCAGGACGCACAGAGCACACTCAGGACGCACAGAGCACACTCAGGACGCACAGAGCACACTCAGGACGCACAGAGCACACTCAGGGCGCACAGAGCACACTCAGTACGCACAGAGCACACTCAGGACGCACAGAGCACACTCAGGACGCACAGAGCACACTCAGGACGCACAGAGCACAATCCGAGTAGTGTTGACACTTTTGAAACTTTTGTAACAAACACAAATCAAATGACCAACGTTGCTAAGCTTGTTAGATAACCTCAGAACAAATGACAGAATACCTCCTATTTTTGGCAACATTTTGTTGATGATTATGCAGGCAGCAGATCAGCTCATGAATAATGGGGAGCTGAAGAGTGGAAATAGTTGAAATATCAAGATATCTTAAGGTGGACCAAATCTGTTTAAAAAATAAAAATATTTCCTCTCATACCGTTTGTTGATCACATTCTCTACCGAAGCTCTCATATGGGCAGCATGTACGAGACAGTGCAGAGAAGTGGGGGGAAATGTTAGATTGCGGGTATTTTAACATGCATAGGCGAGGGATTTGCTTTGGATTACAGAATAAAGTTAGGAATTGTCAAGTGGCAGGAGTCAGGATTTTGGGTTTCAATAGGATTAGGACTGGATTGGAAAATAGCCTAGGCTCTGGGACACGAGAAGATATAATTGGTAACAGACTTCATGTCTGTGACAGAGATGCCCATGAAGTGAATTGTGCATACAGTGCATTCGGAAAGTATTCCGATCCCTTGACTTTTTCTACATTTTGTTACGTTACAACCTTATTCTAAAATTGATTTAAAAAAAAACATATCCTCATTAAATCTACACACAAAACCCCATAAGGACAAAGTGAAAACAGATTTTTTTGAATTTTTTTCAGATTTGTTAAATATAAAAAACATAAATACCTTATTTACATAGGTGTTCAGACCCTTTGCTATGAGGCTTATAACTGAGCTCAGGTGCATTCCATTGATCATCCTTGAGATGTTTCTACAACTTGATTGGAGTCCACCGGTGGTAAATTAGAGCGCTGAGACAGGATTATGTCGGGGTACAGATCTGGGGAAGGGAACCAAAAAATGTCTGCAGCATTAAAGGTCCCCAAGAACACAGTGGCCTCCATCATTCTTAAATGGAAGAAGTTTGGAACCACTAAGACTCTTTCTAGAGCTAGCCACCCGGCCAAACTGAGCAATCGGGAGAGAAGAGTCTTGGTCAGGATGGAGACTAGTTAGGATCGAGGGTGAGATGAACAGAGCAAAGTACAGAGAGATCCCTGATGAAAACCTGCTCCAGAGTGCTCAGGACCTCAGACTGGGGTGGTTCACCTTCCAACAGCACAACGAGCCTAAGCACACAGCCAAAAGGGACAAGTCTCTGTATGTCCTTGAGTGGCCCAACCAGAGCCTGGACATGAACCTGATCAAACATCTCTGGAGGGACCTGAAAATAGCTGTGCAGCAACGCTCCCCATCCAACCTGACATAGATTGATAGGATCTGCAGAGAAAAATGGGAGAAACTCCCCAAATACAGGCGTGCCAAGCTTGTAGAGACATACCCAAGAAGACTCGAGACCGTAATCGCTGTCAAAGGTGCTTCAACAAAGGGTCTGAATACTTATGCAAATGTGATATTTCCATTTTTTTACTTAGTTGCAAACATTTCTAAAAGCCTGTTATTGCTTTGTCATTTTGGGGTATTACGTATAGATTGATGAGGAAAAATATATTTTGAATCCATTTTAGAATAAGGCTGTAACGTAACAAAATGTGGAAGAAGTCAATGGGTCTGAATACTTCCCGAACTGCACTGTAGCCCTATCAAATTTGTGCCTGTCTGAAGATTCACAATGGCAGCTTAAAGAGGCACACATTCATTTATAGGCTAAAGGCCTACTGCAGGGGTTTCCTGTAGTGTTTATTAACTGTGCCATTTATCTGGGCGCTTTCTGAATTTACTGGTTACTTTGTGTAAAGTAAATACAATAGGCTAAAGGCTTCCATGACAACCTGTTCAGATAATATGTGTCGGTAATCTGATGCTGCACATGTTATTAAGGGCCTGCATTAGTGCTGACATTGGGGATTAAAAAAAAAAAATGTCCCTGGTCTTGTGATTTTTTTGGGGGGTGTGAAGAGGGGATCCCGGATACCCATGATAGTCCCTACCACTGACTAATACTGCCACGGTGGAGCACAGGGCCCATACTCATTAAGCGTCTCAGAGTGGGAGTGCTGATCTAGGACCAGCTTTGCATTTTAGATTATAATGAATGAATAGCGGGGGGGGGTCTGATTATACTGTAGAATAGATCATCACTCCTACTGAGTCAGGCCTAAGTGCTGCTTACACAATGTACATAGTTCACTGAACTGCATGGGTGCAACCAGGCACAGTCAACCAGGCACAGTGCAACCAGGCACAGTGCAACCAGGCACAGTGCAACCAGGCACAGTGCAACCAGGCACAGTGCAACCAGGCACAGTCAACCAGGCACAGTGCAACCAGGCACAGTCAACCAGGCACAGTCAACCAGGCACAGTGCAACCAGGCACAGTGCAACCAGGCATATTCTTTGCTACTAGTCTGTACATTGGAGAGTGTGGTGGTCTTTTGAGGACACATTGAAGGGAGAAATGTATTCTGGCTGCTGTCACTCAAACAAGCAGGGCTCAAGCGACTGTAAGTAGACCCACTGTGATTGGTGTTGGGGAGGAATGCGTGTGATTGTCAATGTCACCTCCGTCCATTTCCTAGACATGCATGGCAATCAAAAACATCAGATTCTATCAATGAGGGCTATCAGACTGTTCTTTCTCGGTTATAAGGAATGTCAGTTCAATCCCGATATGACATTATATCGAAAAACAGAACTTTAACAGGCATGAGAGATTAAGCCCTTTCTGATTGGACAGATGGTTTGTTAGCGGGGTGCCATGTGTGAGAACTGCAACATGCTGGGTAACTGTTGCTATTGGTTAGATCGGAACTATGTCAGTCCTGGGGACGTCAATGAGTTCCCCCCATTGGATGAAAAGTTATCAATCCCTCCCCCGTTTCACAGTACTGAGCAGCCATATGTTCTCACAGCTGTCAATCACATTCTCACATTCTATCCTCACAGAAGGAGAAATTATTTAACCAAATGTTTCCATCTCAGTTGAGAGCTGCTCTGCACATCACATGTTGAAACTGGGAGATGAACAGGAGGAGATATACAGTGAAAAATGTCACCAAGGCCATCTGTGCACTAATAGGCGGGGGAAGAGAGTGGGGGAAGACAGAGGCAGCGAGAGAGAGGAAAAAAGAGGGAGATCGAGAGAGAGAGAGAGAGAGAGACCCTGTGATATATCAGAGGTCATTGACCTTAAAATGACAGTGGAGACCGCGGTGTGAACCGTGAAGCGTGTGAGTACGAATACATCTTGGCTGGTTAGAGGTCTCGTCATCGTCTGAGTGCCCCTCTGCCAATTAGGGAAGAAAAGAGAGTGAGAACTATAGAGTTGTGGCAGAACAGAGACAGAGATGTGTGTCGAAATAGAAATAGAGCGTGAGAGAAAGAGAGAAAAACACAAATTCACCACGGGCGTAGAAAAGGAAGTGTGTTAAACGTGCTCTCATCCTACCCTGGCTGTGCTCTCTCCTCGTCTACAGATCAAACAGTGGGTGTACGACCTGATTTGGGGTGGAGGCTGCAAGCTACCGATGTCAACGCTCCGCTGAAAACGAAGACCACCTCCCTTACTCCTCCCCTACCCTCTTCCACTCTGTCTTCACACCTTCTTCAACTTGACTGGGCTAAAATTCACCCCACTCCCTTTCTAACCCCCCACACTCCTACCCATCCTCACCTCCACGCCTCTACCCTGTCTTTCCTTTGTTCTTTATGCCTTCCATCCCACCTATAACACAGTTTAGCCCACACACCATAGGCCTACATCAAGCCCTAGTGATAATTCACCCAAACTGACTTAGAAATCAATACATATTCCATTTATACAATATTGTCCAAATCAGTCACAACTCCAATCCGGTCCCCCAGTCAAGTCAAGCTACCTACTCATAAATATTCCTCACAGATCCATACACATGAATGGTATTCCATTTCATAAAAACATTTTAAAAAATAAAGTACATTGTCAGTGTAGCCCACTAAACGTTTGTCACTCAATAGTATTGTATTAACAATCTCAACACCCAATATCCCTTTAATTGTAGAGCAAGTATTTGCTTTTTACTCAATAGCTGTTGAATAAAACAGCCAATGAAAAACGTTTGTTTTCTGAGGAAGTCAATTCAGACTTACTTTACCTCTCCCCTGCCATACACCCCACCTCACCTCTCCCCTGCCATACACCCCACCTCACCTCTCCCCTGCTATACACCCCACCTCACCTCTTCCCTGCCACACACCCCACCCCACCTCTCCCCTGCCACACACCCCACCTCACCTCTTCCCTGCCACACACCCCACCTCACCTCTCCCCTGCCACACACCCCACCTCACCTCTCCCCTGCTATACACCCCACCTCACCTCTTCCCTGCCACACACCCCACCTCACCTCTCCCCTGCCACACACCCCACCTCACCTCTCCCCTGCCACACACCCCACCTCACCTTTCCCCTGCCACACACCCCACCTCACCTCTCCCCTGCTATACACCCCACCTCACCTCTCCCCTGCCACACACCCCACCTCACCTCTCCCCTGCCATACACACCACCTCACCTCTCCCCTGCCATACACACCACCTCACCTCTCCCCTGACATGCCCTCACAGTCCTGTCCTGATCTCAGTTTAACTACGGCACGTCCATAATCCGAGCCAGGAATTCACATTTTCCAAGGAACACTGGAGAGGCTCCAGTACTTCCTTCTGTGGAGTAATGAGAGGGACAGGATGGATATATGACATGGTGCCATATCAACAGGCCAGACCAGCTTTATGACCCGACCTAAATCCCTCCACAAGATATGTAGGGATCGATCAAAACAGTGGCTTTGGAATTTCATTAAATATAGGTCTACGAGATCTATACAATAAGTACATCTTCGGGGTCTACTCGAGTCTGTGAATGCATCTGTGCAGTCGTAGCCCTGAGGATGTTCTGTAATGGAATAATATGAGCTGGAAAGGGAGAGAGACACACACACACACACACACACACACACACACACACACACACACACACACACACAGTGTGTTATCCAACT
Organism: Oncorhynchus mykiss; assembly: GCF_013265735.2. NCBI lineage: Eukaryota > Metazoa > Chordata > Actinopteri > Salmoniformes > Salmonidae > Oncorhynchus > Oncorhynchus mykiss. Next base: position 28,008,776 of record NC_048573.1, on the reverse strand, counting down.
GTGTGTTACAAGCCCGAGGAGAAATGGCAAACAGCAGACCACCTAATGGCTCTGTTTTTAAAAGAACAAATGATCGTTCATTTCATCTATTTGAGGATGAAACAATTAGGATATCGCCCGTCTTTCATTTTCCCCTTTGAATGTCTGGATGGAGGTTTGTCTGAACACTGATCATATAAATAAGGTCAGAATTTGGGGAAGGTTAGCTGATCCTAGATCTGTAACTACCCTGAGTGTTTTGCAATGGCTCCGAGCCTCTGAATCAGTCAGGAGAATGGAATCCCACTCTGGAAAACGCTCTCCTTAAATTGTACGAATACCCATGAAGCTCAGTGAGAGAATATAGACAGAGAGAGAGAGCGCTCAATGCATCCAACAAAATCTGTATTGGCCCATCACACAATGGGGAGTGGGGAACCAGAATTGAGTTACTGTATGATGCATTTGTGCATTTCTCTATTCCGTTTTTCTGCAGTGGTGCCACCATATATCTCAATAATGGCCAGGGCACAGCAGATAAAACCTGGGTGATATGCTTTAGGGCACATACACAGAGAGAGAAAAACACACACACACACACACACACACAGCCCGGCACTGTAAGTCATTTTGGATGTATACACCCACGCATAAGGGTGAGTTACAACCCAGTGAGTCGGGCTTCGACTGCAATTTCGCCTGCCCTGTTCTGTTCTATTGGGAGCTCCTCCATAGTACTCAGTCCCATAGAAGCATACTTTATTTACCAGGAAATGAGGGGCAAGCTAATAAGAAAACCCACTTACACTCGGCTATTCAGCTGAAATGACACCCACACACTTAGATCCGGTCGGGTTAACGGGATTAGGGTCGTCACCGTACTCCGAGGTATCGTGGCAGGGAAACAAAACATGAAGCGGACTAAATGTCCTGAGGAAAACAGTCCTAATGCTGGAAACAAGCAGTCTTGTGTTGTCACCCAGAATCTCATGTTTCTTAGCAGACAACATTTGACATGCAGTTGGTTTTTCAAAAGGACCAAAGAGTTTATTCTGCTTTTGTGTTTTCCTTTTCTGCCAAGGACAATCAGGTATTGTGGTATCGTGACAACCTTAAATGGGATTGTATGTGCTTTCAGGATTAGGATTTTAAGCCACACGCACACACACACACGCACGCACGCACACACACACACACACACACACACACACACACACACACACACACACACACACACACACACTACTATTTCAAGATGTAATTGTGCTGTAGTGATGTCCTGAGAAGGTGTGTGTGCGTGTGTGTGTGTGTGTGTGCTGTGAGTCAGAGGTTGAAGCAACAACATTAAGTAAACTCTTCATGATCTCATGTCCAATTACAGGTAACATGTACATGTTTTATTTCATCTTACCCCACGATGCTACTGTAAGCAATCTAAATCAACTCAGTTTCCAGCTCAAGGCTTTAAGACAGAGAACAGCACTGGGGGGAGATAGCTCGATTCAAATATAATGAAATGTAGTATATTTGACTCGTATCACTGATTGCTTTTCTCCACGTGAACAGTTTCTTTCCAAAACCCTGTACCTACCATTTTTTTCACATTTGTGTTTTTTCCTCAGGGATTTTTAGATGTATGAAAATGTGTTTATTTTAGCACTGCTTAGATCACTGCGCCACGCAGTTCACAATTCTCTAGCAAGCAGGGAGAGTACTTGACCATACTTTGGAAACGGCGCATTATTTTCTATTCTTTTGTTTTAAGACTAACCCTAACCTTAAGCCCTCATAATTAATACCTAAACTTAACCCATTGAGAGTTGGTTGTGTTTTAACCCTGTAACCACACAGAATTGAATGGGTCAAAAATCAGCTGAATATGGAAAACCGATGAGACCAGGCTGGATTAGATAATGAAGAAAAAACACACCAAATACCTTAAATACAATAAATACAATAAAAGCTAATTTACCAACATTTGTGAAAATGGATATATAGCGTTTTGGAAAGAAACTATTCATATCTTTCCAACCAGTTATATGACAGGATCCTTCTCTCAAGTCCTCCCTCCTGAGGAGCGTATGACTACTCTTGATGGAACTATCTGGCATGTGAAGAGAGGAAACTTGCCAAGGGAACAGGACGGAGAGACTGGAGACACGAGCTCAAAACAGAGGGATAAACATGTGAAGAAAAGGTGGAGAAATAGCAAGAGAGGGTGGGAAGATAATGGGAGAGGCGGATTGAGAAAGGGAGTGGTAACACGACCGAGAAATAAAGCAATACAGAAGTAGCAACAGGGAAACGGATGGGGAGTGATAACAGAATTACAGAGAGAGAGAGAGCGAGAGAGAGAGAGAGAGAGAGAGAGAGACAGAGAGAGACAGAGAGAGAGAGAGAGACAGAGAGAGAGAGAGAGAGAGAGACAGAGACAGAGAGAGAGAGAGAGAGGGAAACAAAGAAAGAGAAAATGTGAGGGAGAGAGGGTATGAGAACAAAGGAGGATAGAAGTAGCGAGAGAGACAGATGCAAACAGTGGTTACCAAATGAACCTGCCACAGTGACGATATTTGAGGAACAGAGGTTAAAAAAAATACTACTTCTGGGTTAAACAACCCACAGAGAGAGAGAGAGAGAGAGAGAGAACAATACACACATATTAACGTTACACATTAATCCACCACACACACAAAGACACACACACATACTGTATGCACACATACACATGAACACACACAGAAAACACACACACACACACACACACACACACACGAACATTCACAGAAAATAAACATGCACCCACGCACACAGACATGTGCGCACACACAAAACACACTACCAACCCTCTGAAAACAGCTTCATCAGAGCTTCATTTAAGCTTCATAAGAGGGGAACCAAATCATCTCAACCAAATCGTGTTCACCTTCGAGGACACAAACAGGTCCCAGCACTCCTGCAGTCCTCAGCATTTTGACCAGTACCTCCCAGTAGCTTCGGTCCAAAACACCAAACCGTCACCTGAACCAGAGAACCGCAAATCGATCTGGAGCAGCACCCCTGGTTCCCCAGGCATTACTAATGGATAGATCCCCTTCATCCATAATTAACGCTGACTTGTCACACTGTCAGCATCACAGTCAGGAGGAAGGCAAAGCGCTCATTAGAGGTCAATGTAAGGAAGCACTTCCATATTTAGTCTTGCTAGTAGCTACGGCACACAAGTGTTGCTTTATGGATGTCATTTATGGATGTCATTTTGAGTTCAAAATGGCACCCTATTCCCTATATCATGCACTTGTTTTGACCCTATGGGCCCTGGGTCAAAATACTGAGTAATTTGGGATGCAGCCTCTGGCAACGCTTTATTCATTCTTACTGGGAAATATTTATTGAGGTGAAATTGACGCCAATCTCTGCTGTACATTATTCACAGTCCCATTGATACCCGGTAACCATTACATATTTAGCCAATAAGCTAGTGAGCTGCCAAATACGCGTCACAGGCGTCACTTATCAACGTGCAGCAGCACAGCTTTTTGTGTCCACAATCACAGAGTTGGAGAGCAAAGCTAGCTGATGAAGCAGCACTTTAAAAACAACGCTGGCCCACTCCCCTCAGTGATAGGCTGTTATGATGGGCTCGGTCACTGAGATTGATGGTCTTTATTATACTTCGAGACCTCTCGTAAACCACACTTCCTGGCAGCCTCCACCAACAGCCCCCCCTCCCCCCCGCCCCCCCCGGCGGCCTCGCGCATGAGACAGGGAGTAAACAGAGCGGAGACCCTCCCCACCCGACGGCTCACACTCTCTCTCGCTCTCATTCTCTTCATTATATCTTCATCTATTTTCTTGTCTGTCTGCATGTTGGCACGTTGGTTCTTCTTACCTTTTCTTTACCCCTTCTTCACTCTCTCTTTCTCTGCCTCTCTCCCTTTGTCCCCTCTCTCTGTCAATAGACGGTAGCATCCCTCTGCTGGGCTAGAGGTGCGAGGGATGTTTGCGGCTAGATAAGAGAGGGAGACAAGGAGAGCAGGGCGGGGCAGAGTGCTAATGCTAGATCCTCTCATTTGATTGAACAAGAGATTATTCCAGACAAACAGATGAGCGCACACACACACACACACACTCTCGAGATCACATTGCCTAAAATGTCTTCCAAAAATGTTTCTTTCCCACTAGACATATTGGTCTCTAGGTATCCGTTTACTGTATATAATGAAATTCCCTCCTTTATTTCTCTCTCACCAATCCCTCTTCCCTTCCCTCCGTCTCCAATCAAGGCAGGACCACATCCACTGTGGGAATTATAGCTTTCCAGGGATCGGCCCCGCCCTGCCTAGCAGCGGCAACAATGCCAGTCTGCCTCCTACACCACAGAGAGAAGAAATCATGTTGCTTTGCTTGAGTTCAATTTACTTTAAGGTATGTACTGTTAATTGTTAAAGCGTGGTCATTTCAATTATTGGTCAGCGTCTGTTGAGGTAAGGAGAATGTGAATCTACATAAATGGGAATCTTGAAAACAGGACCCCAATCAGCAAAACAATGACCACTATAATGTACTAATTGCACTTCGAAACTGGCCTTTGTAGAGTATATGACATGCCATTAGCAAAGGGACCTTTATGGCATTATGGTTCATGGTTGCCATGGTGATGCCTGAGTGCCGTTGCTATCGCCCATCTGTGTTTTTGTCGCCCGGCGGTTCTGAAGAGAGACCGCGTGGGAGGGTCAATGGAGCAACACACGCACACACACACACACACACACACACACACACACACACACACACACACACACACACACACACACACACACACACACACACACACACACACACACACAGAGAGAGACACACTGTTGAGCTGATGCCATCGTCTCATCAATGTAAAACAGGAGTCAAAGCTCCCAACTCCTAACCCTGCTTCAGCTATCAGGCTTTCGACCGAGGGGACACAACAAGAGACAACCCTAACAGGAAGTCACTAGTCTTGCATTGCCATACCTCCAAAATCACGTCGCTCTCATGCCTCCCTTGGCGTCTGGATAATTTTGTATTGCAAAAACGGTTCGGATGGTCCGATGGGAGCATTTCAAGAACACTCCCCCCCACATGTCTATCTAGCTTGCAACATTGCAAAAAAATGGAAGAAACCCTGTAGGAAAAAGGGAATTCTGTTTTGCCAGAAGTGTGCTGTATACACCAAATAGATTTCCCAGCCACCCTCACGCACTGTTGTACCTACGACACTAATCTCGTGAGCACTATTGGAGCTCCGCACAAGCAAGGCATTTGATTGGTTTGGCATGTTGCGAGGCGTCACTGGTTTACACCGGGTCCCCACTACTCTTTAACTATTTTTTCTGCGATAAGCTTCCCAAGGCTTCCCGTTTTCGTTTCTCGACGAGGCTACTGAGTCACGAACACACACACACGTGTACGCAGGGGCCCGTTACGGGCCAATGGAGCATAATCATATTGTATTGCTCTTTACAATGGAGGCAGTAAGGTTGTAAAGTTGCAGACTACTGAACACAGAGAGCATGTAGAGACGTAAAGGAAACCATCACTTTCTCTTCACTGCTTTTAACCGGTGAGGATGAGCGGTGAACAAGAACACCTGAAGGCCAGTTAGTTCTGTGAGGCCCATCCTCCGTATCACGCCGCCAAATTGTCCGGAGAGTTATTCCTCTGAAAAACAAAGTGGACACTCAAGCGACCCAGTAAGTGACCCAGCGCCAACTCTGCGATACAGTGCCTTGCAAAAGTATTCATCCCCCGTGGCATTTTTCCTATTTTGTTGCATTACAACCTGTAATTGAAATAGATTTTTATTTGGATTTCATTCAATGGACACACACAAAAGAGTCCAAATTGGTGAAGTGAGATTAAAAAAATGACTTGTTAAATTGTTTGTTTTTTTAAACAGAAAAGTGGTGGGTACATATGTGTTCACCCCCTTTGCTATGAAGCCCCTAAATAAGATCTGGTGCCACCAATTACATTCAGAAGTCACATGAATAGTTAAATAAAGTCCACCTGTGTGCAATCTAAGCGTCGCATGATCTGTCACATGATCTCAGTATATGTACACCTGTTCTGAAAGGCCCCAGAGTCTGCAACACCACTAAGCAAGGGGCACCACCAAGCAAGCGGCACCATGAAGACCAAGGAGTTCTCCAAACATTTTATATCTCAAGGCCATCAGACTGCTAAACAGCAATTACTGACTCGGAGAGGCTGCTGCCTACATTGGGACCAAATCACTAGTCACTTTAAACAATGCACTCTAAATAATGCCACTGTAATAATGTTTACATATCTTACATTACTCATATCACATGTATATACTGTATTTTATTCCATCCACTGCACCTTGCCTATGCCATCCATATACTTACATGTACATATTCTCATTCACCCCTTTAGATTTGTGTGCATTAGGTAGTTGTTGGGGAATTGTCAGATTACTTGTTAGATATTACTGCACTGTTGGGACTAGAAGCACAAGCATTTCGCTAGCCTCGCATTAACATCTGGTAACCTTGTGTATGTGACAAATAACATTTGATTTGATTTGATTTTGAACAAAGTTGTGGGTTATAAAAAAATATCAGAAACTTTGAACATTCCACGGAGCACCATTAAATCCATTATAATTTTTTTTTGAAAGAATATGGCCCCACAACAAACCTGCCAAGAGAGGGCCGTCCACCAAAACTCACGGACCAGGTAAGGAGGGCATTAATCAGAGAGGCAACAAAGAGACCAAAGATAACCCTGAAAGAGCTGCAAAGCTCCACAGCAGCGATTGGAGTAAGCCGTACACTCCACAGAGCTGGGCTTTACGGAAGAATGGACAGAAAAAAGCCATTGCTTAAAGAATAAAAATAAGCAAACACATTTGGTGTTCGCTAAGAGGCATGTGGGAGACTCCCAAAACATATGGAAGAAGGTACTCTGGTCAAATGAGACTAAAATATAGCTTTTTTGCCATCAAGGAAAACGCAATGTCTGGCGCAAAGCCAACAACTCTCATCACCCTGAAGCACAGTGAAGCATGGTGGTGGCAGCATCATGCTGTGGGGATGTTTTTCATCAGCAGGGACTGGGAAACTGGTCAGAATTGAAGGAATGATGGATGGCGCAAAATACAGGGAAATTATTGAGGGAAACCTGTTTCAATCTTCCAGAGATTTGAGACCTGGACGGAGGTTCACCTTCCAGCAGGACAATGACCCTAAGCATACTGCTAAAGCAACGCTCGAGTGGTTTAAGGGGAAACATTTAAATGTCTTGGAATGGCCTAGTCAATACCCAGACGTCAATCCAATTGAGAATCTGTGGTATGACTTAAAGATTGCTGTACACCAGCGGAACCCATCCAACTTGAAGGAGCTGGAGAAGTTTGGCCTTGAAGAATGGGAAAACATCCAAGTGGATAGATGTGCCAAGCTTATAGAGACAAGAGACTTGCAGCTGTAATTGCTGCAAAAGGTGTCTCTACAAAGTATTGACTTTGAATAGTTACGCTCGCTCAAGTTTTTCTGTTTATTTGTCTTATTTCTTGTGTGTTTCACAATAAACAAATATTTTGCATCTTCAAAGTGGTAGGCATGTTGTGTAAATCAAATGATATAAACCCCCAAAAAATCTATTTTAATTCCAGGTTGTAAGGCAACAAAATAGAAAAAATGCCAAGGGGGTTTTTATTTATTATGATTGGCTTTGTATCTGGTGACATCTTTGTTGTTCTTTGTTTATATTAGATTCAAATCTAATAGAAAGTTTTTCTTGTGCACGGGACTGTTCCTGGTCAGTTCACATGGTCAGGAAAAACTCAGGGCCCTATTTCATAAGATACTTGCTTTAAGTGAGATATCTGCGGAAGATTACCTCCCACTAGGTCTCAGATAGAATTCACAGCAGCTGTTAACACTGATTTAATAGTGATTATGCCCCGAGGCGACGTCTGCTAATGGCTCCATGCACCTGGATAGCTGGTGACACTGAGCCAATCAGGTAGCTAATTGGACTTTATTATTAATATCATTCATTTCTACCCTCAGATCTTAGTTATGTTGTTTAGGATGAGATTTTGAAGATACATGATATCTTCAGTAGATGTATTAGCTATGTTTACTTAATTATGAATTGACAAGTCGATCAGAGGGAGTCGGGGGTAACAGAGTGATATCGACTGGAGATCACAGTGTTGACTGGCTACCCTCTTGAAAACAAACACATTAATTTTTCTAACCATAATCCTGATATTAAAAGGAGCATATGAGTGTCTGTTTATAGACACAGGGACGAACAATCCACAGATACAGCAGCACAGGAGTAGGAGAGCAGGACAGCAGCCAGACTCTGAGCTCACACTGTACTCATCAGAAAAGGACACCGACCTTCATCTGCGTGCGTGCGTGCGTGCGTGCGTGCGTGTGTGTGTGCTATTGTACAGTTCCCAGGGCCTTTAGGCCAGCAAGGGTATTTCAAAGACAGGAAATCAATCAGAAGGTAAAGCTGTAATTGGAGAAATGAAAAGTTGCGATTAGAGTACTGTACTTCAAAGGCATCAACACGGGAGAGCCAAGAACTCACTATGCTAAACAACTGTGGTGACTTTGATGTCAACTTCCGATAGGTACCGCTGGGAGGGAGGGAGGGAGGGAGGGAGGGAGGGAGGGAGGGAGGGAGAGGGGAGAAGGAGGAGGAGGAGGAGTTAGAGGGACAGGGGGGGGTGGGGGTGGGGGTGTATCAATAATTTAAACATTGATTCCTAATCCCCCAACTGCCCGAGTTCCACAGAGAAGGGACAAAATCTGGAACCAAATGTTTTACATTCAGCTTTAATGTGATTCCACCACCACCACTTGTTTACACTCTACATAAAATCCATGTAGCTCCTTTAATAAGGGCTACACCTAAATCTGATTTGGCTTTTCTTCCCCTCCGGTCCATCCTCTAGCCTGTGGGTGTGAACCTGAGCTACGGCAGAGACGGAGAGAGAGATAGGGAGAGCAAGAGAGAGTGTGTGTGAGTGAGAGAGAGAGAGAGAGACCATTCCTCTTTAATAAACCAACTAATGGGTGAAAGATAGTAGGGAGGAGCTCACATTGACATAGCCATAAGGAAGAGAGAAGATGCTAATACAGTTTTTCTCAATTGCTAAAACACAATTTCTGAAACGTTGCTCCATTCCTGAAAACCTTAAACACAAAACCTCATCTTCAAGCACTATTTACATAACCTCTTGCAAAATGAAACATTCGCCTCAAAACAGTTTTACCTGTGTTCAAAATCAAACACTGCTCTCAAATCATAACAAAGTGATCAAAATGATATACACTCTCAAGCAGTCAGTAAACAATACACCAAAAAATAGAAAACACATTGTTCAAAACATACAATTCTCAGGGAGAAGCACATTTTTAATTAAAAAAAAGATTCATATTTTTCCGTCATTGTCCTTTGATGGAAGAAAACATGTTCTATCATAGTAGCTCAAAATTGATCAGAAATTACTACTCTGCGTTGCTCTTTGCAATTTTGTTTTTTGTTCTTCCTCCTCCTTGTACCCCTATTTTTACAGTACTGTACCCTGCATCTCACAAACTTGTCCTTTGTCTCTGTGATACTGTAATTCTTGTTCTTTGTCTCTGTGATACTGTAATTCTTGTCCTTTGTCTCTGTGATACTGTAATTCTTGTTCTTTGTCTCTGTGATACTGTAATTCTTGTTCTTTGTCTCTGTGATACTGTAATTATTGTCCGTTGTCTCTGTGATACTGTAATTCTTGTCCTTTGTCTCTGTGATACTGTAATTCTTGTCCTTTGTCTCTGTGATACTGTAATTCTTGTTCTTTGTCTCTGTGATACTGTAATTCTTGTCCGTTGTCTCTGTGATACTGTAATTCTTGTCCTTTGTCTCTGTGATACTGTAATTCTTGTTCTTTGTCTCTGTGATACTGTAATTCTTGTCCTTTGTCTCTGTGATACTGTAATTCTTGCCCTTTGTCTCTGTGATACTGTAATTCTTGTTCTTTGTCTCTGTGATACTGTAATTCTTGTCCTTTGTCTCCGTGATACTGTAATTCTTGTCCTTTGTCTCTGTGATACTGTAATTCTTGTTCTTTGTCTCTGTGATACTGTAATTCTTGTTCTTTGTCTCTGTGATACTGTAATTCTTGTTCTTTGTTGATATGAACCTGCAACCAGTCAAAATCTATTGAGCAGTCAGTACTGTTAATAAATGGAAAGCACAATGTTCAGGGCCATACAATTCACCCATTGTACAGTATACAGCCTACAATGCACTGTACTACAGTATCCATTCTCAGACTTTCTCCTTCCCACCTTCAACAACCTGTTTGCTCTCTGAACTGGCTTATATTGGTTGTGTCGCATCATTCGAAACAGGTTAAATACATTTTGAGTGGTTGTGTTCAATCAATGACATATGTTCTCTATTTGTATTTGATTGTTGCCACTTGTGTTTACCAGTATGGATGACATGTGCATTAGAGTGCAGAATGTGTTTTGAGAATGAGAATGTGTTTAGAGTTTTGCTGAAAAGTCTAAGTGAGATCTGCAAATAGTGTTTTATCATGTGAAATCGTTTAAGGTATTGACAACAGACTGCATAATTAGCTAAATGAGTCCAGGTAACTGAGAACTTTGTTCAGCCAATGGGTTTTAGTGTTTTAGCAATTGTGAAAAACTGTAATACAACTAATCTCCATGAAGCCATCTCGCTTCATAAAGTTAGCTTCATCACAGCAGGGAAGAAGGATGAAACCATATGAAACAGTTAGCTTAGAGAGAATGAGAGAGAGAGAGCGAGAGAGAGTGAGAATGAGAAAGAGAGAGAGAGAGCGACAGACAGAGAGAGAGAGTGAGAGCAAAAGTGAGAGTGAGGGAGAGCGAGAGCGAGAGAGCGAGAGAGAAAGAGAGAGAGAGCGACAGAGAGAGCAAGAGCGACAGAGAGAGAGAGAGAGCGAGAGAGAGATAGAGCGAGAGAGAGAGAGAGAGAGAGGTAGGGCTGGGTGGTATACTGTATTTTACTATATACCAGTATTGATGCACGCACCAGTTTGGGTTTCTACTTTACTTTCAGTAACAGTATTTTAATGTTTTGTTTGTTAAATGTGATACCCCAGTGCAACGTCCATTTTTATAGTTTTATACTTGAGTGATCTCTCTCTTCACGGCACTTTCCACACAGGCTTAGCCCCGCCCCCTGTCACGCAAGGAGTGCATTTGTTGTTGCTCGGCCACGAGACACTTGCGTTCAGTCTCCATTGTCAATGCAGCACATGCAACAGTATCTTCTAAATCAAATAGGAATAGGCAAAACATGAATATGTTAGCTAGATAAACTAGCTAAGAGAAAACAGTTAATGTAGCCAAAGATTATAGGGCCCCCTAGGAATCACTGACCAACACTTTGGTTCCTATCCTGTCACAATAACTCCTCCCTGGCATTTTCATTTGTTGACATGTCGAACAACACTGCATTCAAAGTGCCCACTATTATGTTCTAACTATAGAATTAGAATAATCATTATTTTTCCATGATTCCAATAGTTGAAGTGTTTTGATCTAAATCTCAAGTCAAATTGCAATCGCAATATTTGGTTAAAAATAAGGCCTACATTTTTTGCCCATATCGTGCAGCCCTATGTGGCAGTGTGGAAATGATCTCAAATAAGTGCAGGAAATGCAGAAAGTGATTGTTGGTTGAAGTTGAATTGAACAGTATAAAACAATCAGAATGTAGAGAGACCCATTGAAATCAGTTAGAATGTATGCTGCCACCCTAGCGTCACGCGTTACTCATTAATTACTTTTATTAGTCGAAAAAATTAAATACTGTCAAATACTGTCAAAAATAAATAAAAATACTGTGGTATAATATTTTGGCCATATCACCCAACCCTAGAGAGAGGAGAGAGAAGAGAGAGAAGAGAGAGAAGGCTCCTAGGGGGATAAGGCTGCAATAAACCCTTATCAGCACTTCTCCAACAGTTTTCCTGCAGGAGAGACCAGCCACACACACATCCAGAGTGCTCATCAGCACAAATCAAGCCCATCAATGGAGCTTTTCCAATATCAACAAAAAAAAACAACCACACACACCACTCACTTCTCCCGACATCCTCCTAATGCGCCTGCTGCCCGCTCAAAGCAGAGCACACGGCAGCCCTGCGCTCCCACCAGCAAACTGCCCCAGCCACCAGGGACAGGAGCTGCAAGCAGTAGCTGCTTCCGACAAGCAGAGCTCCGGAGAGCCAGCTTGACAGACCTCGACCTCCCCCTGGACCTTCCAACCGCAGGAGCTCCAGTGTTTATTTTACATTTTTATTTTACCTTTATTTAAGTCAGTTAAGAACAAATTCTTATTTTCAATGACGGCCTAGGAACAGTGTTTTTTTTTTTTCTTTCTCTCTATTTTTTTTTCCTCCAGTGAAAACCACTCAAGTTCAGGGGCAGAACGACAGATTTGTACCTAGTCAGCTCGGGGATTTGAACTTGCAACCTTCCGGTTACTAGTCCAACGCTCTAACCACTAGGCTACCCTGCCGCCCCAGTGTTACTCCAGCATAAATGCTAACGGGGTTTAACCAGGCCAAAAAGCTGTCCAAGTTGCCCATGGAAAGACATGTCTTTATTTACCTTTTTGGGTTTCCTCCTCCGCTGGCCAAGCCCGTTGAGCCTATCCCCAGCGTCCATCCGGTAGTGGGACTGAGAGTCCTCGCTCATCCTCTCCCACCAATCCAACCACACTCACTCACTTTCTTGTCCACTTTTTTTCTTTCTTTCTCTCTCTCTATTTTTTTTCCTCCAGTGAAAACCACTCAAGTAGCTCTCTTCAACTCTACCCAACCTCCCGCACTCTTCAGTAGTCCACAGTGACTGTGTAGCGACCAGCTAGCGAAGGGGGTGTGGTAGAGCGAGAGAAAGAGAGGGAGGGATGGAAGAGGAAGAGGAAGGGGGGGGGGGCAAGAGAGCGGGAGGGAGGGGGGAAGCCCAATTGTGTTGCTATGGCAGTGGATGCCACCAATGTTTTTCTGAAGAGTGTGTGCTGGCGAACCAGATTTCAACCAGTCACGCACCATTACTCAATTTGCTTCTAGATTATACTTTTTTTTTCATAACAACGACAATGTAGATGAGGGGACCCAATGGGGCTAAACTAGTAGAATACAACATAGAGTAGGATCAACAAAGCCATATTCATGTTTTTTTTCTTCTGCTATATTTAGCTGGTTTTAACCAGCAACCATGCTTTTAAAACTACTCATGAATGCCACAAACAGAGACACTTTTGCAATAAACATACAGTACAGCACCCTTATCCTCGTCACTTCCCTGAATAAAACCCAGTCTCCCGTTGCCTTGGTTTTCAAAGTGTACGTCTTAAATCTGGGTATACCCCAACCCCTCCCTAAACACAATCTAGCTTCTATTGGTGCCTTCGAAAACAGATTCTCTATGTCCTAATGATTGCCTTGGGCTACGACCAGGAGGCACCGCTATTGAAACAGCATCACATTAATGGCGATGAGAGCCCCCTCCTATCTCTTCTCTAATTCATCCCTCCCTCACAAATTCCTGATTTGGAGATCAAGAGAGATTTGTGCAAAAACAAGACGGAAATGTGGGGAAAGTGACGACACCCAGACAGCGCTCTTTATCTCCTCTCTCTCTGTCTTCCTCTCTCTTTTCCTCTCTCCCTCAATCTCCAACCCCTCTCTCCTATCTTTGTCTCTCTCTCTCTCCCTCAATCTCCAACCCCTCTCTCCTATCTTAGTCTCTCTGTTTCTCCTCGGCCGTCAGTCTTTCAGTGACAACTGGAAAGAAAAGGTCTCTGTCCTAAACACACAGCCCTTCAAATAAGGCTAAGCTGACAAAAGCCATTTATTATTTATTCATCATTTATTCTCTCCCACTCTCCATGATGGTGTTCCCTAAGGTTACGTTGGTGATTAAGTAACTTAGGTTGCCTGCCTCTCTCTCTCTCTCTCTCTCTCTCTCTCTACCCCACACCTCCAAAAAACAGTATTCCGGGATGTGATTCCAGACTATTCCTGCTCCAGTCTGGTGACTTCGCTCCAGACACCCTCTCTCCCCGCTGTCACCAGTCATCACCCCCAGTGACAGCTCGTATAGTTGGCCATGTGAGGTGACCATGCTGGAGGCCAGATATGCATGTTAGTCATAACACATAACTCATCCCTTTCTGGTGAGGTATACAACTGGGCCAGATGGCAGCTTATTAACCTACAAAGGGAAATGCATGTCAGCTATAGAGGACACTAAAGGTACATGATACTGTAGGTGACCGGGACCCACATATTCCACATTAGCTTAATGCTAATACTAATTACAGGGGAGGTTTAAGAGTGTTTAAGTACATTATATGGTGCACAGATGAACCAACCCAAGCCTCTCTGGTGCCAACACACACACACACACACACACACACACACACACACACACACACACACACACACACACACACACACACACACACACACACATCTTGTCTGATATATGCAGGAGTGAGTAAGATTGGGAGTCTGTAGGGAAGTGGTTGACATTGACTAGGTGTGTTTGTCTGACTGTGCCTGTGCTTGTGTGCCTGCATCATGCATTCATGTGTGTGTCTATCTCCTTGCGCCTCTGCCACCATTACACCATCTCCTTTGGCACAGGACGGCCCCGCTATGCCAGAGGGGACGCCTGTGTGTGTTGGCACTGCCCGCTGTGTGGCGCGAGGGATGCTGGCAGAGCCAGATGGAGAAGAAGAGAAGGAGGGGGCCAGGGTCTGATCCCCTCCTCCTCTCCTTCGCCCCTTTCTCAATCAATCAGTAATCATACTGCATCAGAGAGGTGGAAACATCAATCAGTAATCATACTGCATCAGAGATGGAAACATCAATCAGTAATCATACTGCACCAGAGAGGTGGAAACATCAATCAGTAATCATACTGCATCAGAGAGGTGGAAACATCAATCAGTAATCATATTGCATCAGAGAGGTGGAAACATCAATCAGTAATTATGCTGCACCAGAGAGGTGGAAACATCAATCAGTAATCATACTGCATCAGAGAGGTGGAAACATCTATCAGTATTCATACTGCATTTGAGAGGTGGAAATATCAATCAGTAATCATACTGCATCGGAGAAGTGGAAACATCAATCAGTAATCATACTACTGCATGGGAGAGGTGGAAACATCAATCAGTAATCATACTGCATCAAAGAGGTGGGAACATCAATCAGTAATCATACTGCACCAGAGAGGTGGAAACATCAATCAGTAATCATACTGCATCGGAGAGGTGGAAACATCAATCAGTAATCATACTGCATCAGAGAGGTGGAAACATCTATCAGTATTCATACTGCATTTGAGAGGTGGAAATATCAATCAGTAATCATACTGCATCGGAGAAGTGGAAACATCAATCAGTAATCATACTACTGCATTGGAGAGGTGGAAACATCAATCAGTAATCATACTGCATCAGAGAGGTGGAAACATCAATCAGTAATCATACTGCATCAGAGAGGTGGAAACATCAATCAGTAATCATACTGCATCAGAGTGGAGGAAACATCAATCAGTAATCATACTGCATCAGAGACATGGAAACATCAATCAGTAATCATACTGCATCAGATAGGTGGAAACATCAATCAGTAATCATACTGCAGCGGAGAGGTGGAAACATCAATCAGTAATCATACTGCAGCGGAGAGGTGGAAACATCAATCAGTAATCATACTGCATCAGAGAGGTGGAAACATCAATCAGTAATTATACTGCACCAGAGAGGTGGAAACATCAATCAGTAATCATACTGCATCAGAGAGGTGGAAACATCAATCAGTAATCATACTGCATCAGAGAGGTGGAAACATCTATCAGTATTCATACTGCATTTGAGAGGTGGAAATATCAATCAGTAATCATACTGCATCGGAGAAGTGGAAACATCAATCAGTAATCATACCTGCATGGGAGAGGTGGAAACATCAATCAGTAATCATACTGCATCAAAGAGGTGGGAACATCAATCAGTAATCATACTGCACCAGAGAGGTGGAAACATCAATCAGTAATCATACTGCATCAGAGAGGTGGAAACATCAATCAGTAATCATACTGCATCAGAGAGGTGGAAACATCAATCAGTAATCATACTGCACCAGAGAGGTGGAAACATCAATCAGTAATCATACTGCATCAGAGAGGTGGAAACATCAATCAGTAATCATACTGCATCAGAGAGGTGGAAACATCAATCAGTAATCATACTGCATCAGAGTGGAGGAAACATCAATCAGTAATCATACTGCATCAGAGACATGGAAACATCAATCAGTAATCATACTGCATCAGATAGGTGGAAACATCAATCAGTAATCATACTGCATCAGATAGGTGGAAACATCAATCAGTAATCATACTGCAGCGGAGAGGTGGAAACATCAATCAGTAATCATACTGCAGCGGAGAGGTGGAAACATCAATCAGTAATCATACTGCATCAGAGAGGTGGAAACATCAATCAGTAATTATACTGCACCAGAGAGGTGGAAACATCAATCAGTAATCATACTGCATCAGAGAGGTGGAAACATCTATCAGTATTCATACTGCATTTGAGAGGTGGAAATATCAATCAGTAATCATACTGCATCGGAGAAGTGGAAACATCAATCAGTAATCATACTACTGCATGGGAGAGGTGGAAACATCAATCAGTAATCATACTGCATCAAAGAGGTGGAAACATCAATCAGTAATCATACTGCACCAGAGTGGAGGAAACATCAATCAGTAATCATACTGCATCAGAGAGGTGGAAACATCAATCAGTAATCATACTGCATCGGAGAGGTGGAAACATCAATCAGTAATCATACTGCACCAGAGAGGTGGGAACATCAATCAGTAATCATACTGCATCAGAGAGGTGGAAACATCAATCAGTAATCATACTGCATCAGAGTGGAGGAAACATCAATCAGTAATCATACTGCATCAGAGACATGGAAACATCAATCAGTAATCATACTGCATCAGATAGGTGGAAACATCAATCAGTAATCATACTGCAGCGGAGAGGTGGAAACATCAATCAGTAATCATACTATATCAGAGTGGAGGAAACATCAATCAGTAATCATACTGCATCAGAGACATGGAAACATCAATCAGTAATCATACTGCATCAGATAGGTGGAAACATCAATCAGTAATCATACTGCAGCGGAGAGGTGGAAACATCAATCAGTAATCATACTGCAGCGGAGAGGTGGAAACATCAATCAGTAATCATACTGCATCAGAGAGGTGGAAACATCAATCAGTAATCATACTGCAGCGGAGAGGTGGAAACATCAATCAGTAATCATACTGCATCAGAGAGGTGGAAACATCAATCAGTAATCATACTGCATCAGAGAAGTGGGAACATCAATCAGTAATTATACTGCATCAGAGAGGTGGAAACATCAATCAGTAATCATACTGCATCAGAGAGGTGGAAACATCAATCAGTAATCATACTGCATCGGAGAGGAAGCTGATCAACTGATAAACAATATAAGGATTCACGCTACGTTAGGTATCCCATCCTAATGAACATGCCCATTTTCTTTTTCTCTCTGTTTCATTAAAGCTATTGATCAGAGATGGAGTAAGAGATATCAAACGATATCAAGAGATATCCCGAGACATCAAAAGGACCTATGTGAGATTGCTATTCAACGACTACAGCTCAGCCTTCAACACCGTAGTGCTCTCCAGCTCTGCTTATAGCTGTGTTACATGAAAGAGTCTTCATAGATAAAGGAGAGATCACAGATATATCTATTCAACAGTACCCAGGAAGTAGGTTGCTCCTGTTGAAAAGGGCTTTCCCTCTCTAAGATTGGGCAAAGGCAGCCTGCCACAGATGCAAGCTGTAGAAGGCTTTCAGAGTATGTATTCAGACATTTTTGTGTTGTCATTGTCAACATTTTATAGTGGTAGCCAGTAAGCTGTTCAGTGATTTCTGTAAGACAAAATAAATATAGAATATGTTTGTACAGGAGTCAACATGTTCTAGTTATTTTCTCACCTTCCATGGGTTGTCTGTATAAAACCCCTGCAGAATTAAATTAAGAATTATTAATCATACAAATTTACCAAGAGTGACATTAATGAATGAGGAGCACAATTATTTGTTAATGAGCCATTGTCAGCGATTCTGTTACCGTTTTTAGCAGTTGTGTTGGACAGCAACAAGCAGGCTCCCACTATTTCCCCACATTGCACGCACACACACACACACACGCACGCACGCACACACACACAGAGCTAAGATCTGAAATGTCACAATACAGCTTTAGATGTCATTGTTTTCCTATGTGACAGATTGGGAATCCTTTGTACTTCGCTTTTAAGAGGACAACACAATGGCAGGCTTGATTACCAACAATGAAGGAGACAGCCTACAGGGAGGAGGTGAGGGCCCTGGCAGAGTGGTGCCATGAAAATAACCTCTCCCTCAACATCAACAGAATGAAGGGGCTAATCGTGGACTACAGGAGAAAGCAGAGAAAGCACGCCTCCATCCACATCGACAGGCCACAATGGAGAGGGTCAAAGTGGAGAGGGTCAAAGTGGAGAGGGTCAAAAGCTTCATGTTCCTTGGCGTGCACATCACTGAGGACCAGAAGTGGTCTCTCCAACCGACACTGTGCATAAGAAGGGACAACAGCGCCTCTTCAACGTCAGGACGCTAAAGAAATATGTCTTGGCCCCTAAGACCCTCGCAAACTTCTAAAGATGCACCATCGAGAGCATTCTGTCAGGCTGTATCACCGCCTAGTACGGCAACTGAACCCCCCGCAACCGCAGGGCTCTCCAAAACATCACCTGGGGCACACTGCCTGCCCCCCAGGACATCTTCAGCACCCAGGGAGGAAGACCATGAAGATGATCAAGGACCTCAGCCACCTGGAGACGGAGACCTTATTGTCTCCGCCTCCAAAACTGGCACAGAGCCACTGAAAAACAGCTTCTATCCCCAAGCCATCAGACTGTTGAACAGTCATCACTAGCAGGCTACCACCTGGTACCCCGATCTGCACCTTAGAAACTGTCACTAGCCGGCTACCGCCCGGTGCTCTCCCCTGCACCTTAGACACTGTCACTAGCTGGCTACCACTCGGTGCTCTCCCCTGCACCTTAGAGACTGTCACTAGCCGGCTACCGCCCGGTGCTCTCCCCTGCACCTTAGACACTGTCACTAGCTGGCTACCGCCCGGTGCTCTATCTTGCACCTTAGACACTGTCACTAGCTGGCTACCGCCCGGTGCTCTCCCCTGCACCTTAGACACTGTCACTAGCCGGCTACCGCCCGGTGCTCTACCCTGCACCTTAGACACTGTCACTAGCCGGCTACCGCCCGGTGCTCAACCCTGCACCTTAGACATTGTCACTAGCCAGGTACCGCCCGGTGCGCTCCCCTGCACCTTAGACACTGTCACTAGCCGGCTACCGCCCGGTGCACTACCCTGCACCTTAGACACTGTCACTAGCCGGCTACCGCCCAGTGCTCAAACCTGCACCTTAGACATTGTCACTAGCCGTCTACCGCCCGGTGCTCTACCCTGCACCTTAGACACTGTCACTAGCCGGCTACCTCCCGGTACACCCTGCACCTTAGAGACCGCTTGCTGCCCTATGTACAGAGAGTCTACACTCTATCACTGCTATCTAGAACCTAAAAGGGTTATTTGGCTGTTCCCATAGGAGAACCCTTAAAGAACACTTTTTATTTCCAGCTTGAACCCTTTTGGGTTCAGCTGTGAAGTGGTAGGCCACACAAGCTCACAGAATGGGACCGGCGAGTGCTGAAGTGCGTAGTGTGTAAAAATCATATGTCCTCCATTGCAACACTCACTACCAAGTTCCAAACTGGCTCTGGAACCAACGTCAACACAATAACTGTTAGTCGGGAGCTTCATGAAATGGGTCTCCATGGCCAAGCCTAAGATCACCATGCGCAATGCCAAGCGTCGGTAGGAATGGTGTAGAGCTCGACCACCATTAAATCCAAATCAAATTTATTTGTCACATACACATGGTTAGCAGATGTTAATGCGAGTATAGCAAAATGCTTGTGCTTCTAGTTCCGACAATGCAGTAATAACCAACGAGTAATCTAACCTAACAATTCCAAAACTACTACCGTTTACACACACGTGTAAAGGGATAAAGAATATGTACATAAAGATATATGAATGAGTGATGGTACAGAACGGCATAGGCAAGATGCAGTAGATGGTATCGAGTGCAGTATATACATATGATATGAGTAATGTAGGGTATGTAAACAAAAGTGGCATAGTTTAAAGTGGCTAGTGATGCATGTATTACATAAATATGCAGTAGGTGATATAGAGTACAGTATATACATATACATATGAGATGAGTAATGTAGGGTATGTAAACATTATATTAAGAAGCATTGTTTAAAGTGGCTAGTGAAATATTTTACATCAATAACAATCAATTCCCATTATTAAAGTGGCTGGAGTTGAGTCAG
The DNA here is from genome assembly GCF_013265735.2 of Oncorhynchus mykiss. Taxonomy (NCBI): domain Eukaryota; kingdom Metazoa; phylum Chordata; class Actinopteri; order Salmoniformes; family Salmonidae; genus Oncorhynchus; species Oncorhynchus mykiss. The sequence goes on along the minus strand of NC_048573.1, from coordinate 27,988,175 downwards.
TGTGTTGGCAGCAGCCACTCAATGTTAGTGGTGGCTGTTTAACAGTCTGATGGCCTGTACTGACCTCGCCTTCTGGATGATAGCGGGGTGAACAGGCAGTGGCTCGGGTGGTTGTTGTCCTTGATGATCTTTATGGCCTTCCTGTGACATCGGGTGGTGTAGGTGTCCTGGAGGGGAGATAGTTTGCCCCCGGTGATGAGTTGTGCAGACCTCACTACCCTTTGGAGAGCCTTACGGTTGTGGGCGGAGCAGTTGCCGTACCAGGCGGTGATACAGCACAACAGGATGCTCTCGATTGTGCATTTGTAGAAGTTTGTGAATGCTTTTGGTGACAAGCCGAAATTCTTCAGCCTCCTGAGGTTGAAGAGGTGCTGCTGCGCCTTCTTCACGACTCTGTCTGTGTGGGTGGACCAATTCAGTTTGGCCGTGATGTGTACGCCGAGGAACTTAAAACTTACTACCCTCTTCACAACTGTCCCATCGATGAAGATAGGGGGGTGCTCTCTCTGCTGTTTCCTGAAGTCCACAATCATCTCCTTTGTTTTGTTGACGTTGAGCGTGAGGTTATTTTCCTGACACCACACTCCAAGGGCCCTCACCTCCTCCCTGTAGGCCGTCTCATCGTTGTTGGTAATCAAGCCTACCACTGTAGTGTCGTCCGCAAACTTGATGATTGAGTTGGAGGCGTGCATGGCCACGCAGTCGTGGGTGAACAGGGAGTACAGGAGAGGGCTCAGAATGCACCCTTGTGGGGCCCCAGTGTTGAGGATCAGCGGGGTAGAGATGTTGTTACCTACCCTCACCACCTGGGGGGGCGGCCCGTCGGGAAGTCCAGTACCCAGTTGCACAGGGCGGGGTCGAGACCCAGCTTGATGACGAGTTTGGAGGGTACTATGGTGTTAAATGCTGAGCTGTAGTCGATGAACAGCATTCTCACATAGGTATTCCTCTTGTCCAGATGGGTTAGGGCAGTGTGCAGTGTGGTTGAGATTGCATCGTCTGTGGACCTATTTGGGCGGTAAGCAAATTGGAGTGGTCTAGGGTGTCAGGTAGGGTGGAGGTGATATGGTCCTTGACTAGTCTCTCAAAGCACTTCATGATGACGGAAGTGAGTGCTACGGGGCGGTAGTCGTTTAGCTCAGTTACCTTAGCTTTCTTGGGAACAGGGACAATGGTGGCCCTCTTGAAGCATGTGGGAACAGCAGACTGGGATAAGGCCAGCTGGTCTGCTCATGCTCTGAGGGCGCGGCTGGGGATGTCTTCTGGGCCTGCAGCCTTGCGAGGGTTAACACGTTTAAATGTTTTACTCACGTCGGCTGCAGTGAAGGAGAGTCCGCAGGTTTTGGTTGCGGGCAGTGTCAGTGGCACTGTATTGTCCTCAAAGCGGGCAAAAAAGTTATTTAGTCTGCCTGGGAGCAAGACATCTTGGTCTGAGACGGGGCTGGTTTTCTTTTTGTAATCCGTGATTGACTGTAGACCCTGCCACATACCTCTTGTGTCTGAGCCGTTGAATTGTGACTCTACTTTGTCTCTATACTGACGCTTAGCTTGTTTGATTGCCTTGCAGAGGGAATAGCTACACTGTTTGTATCCGGTCATGTTTCCGGTCACCTTTCCCTGGTTAAAAGCAGTGGTTCGCGCTTTCAGTTTCACGCGAATGCTGCCATCAATCCACGGTTTCTGGTTTGGGAATGTTTTAATCATTGCTATGGGAACGACATCATCAATGCACTTTCTAATGAACTCGCTCACCGAATCAGCATATTCATCAATGTTGTTGTTTGACGCAATGCAGAACATATCCCAGTCCATGTGACCGAAGCAGTCTTGGAGCGTGGAATCAGATTGGTCGGACCAGCGTTGAACAGACCTGAACGCTACCTACCCGAATACATAGTGCCAATTGTAAAGTTCGGTGGAGGAGGAATAATGGTCTGGGGCTGTTTTTCATGTTTCCGGCTTGGTTTAGTTTGGTTTAGCTTAGTTCTAGTGAAGGAAAATTGCTTATTTTTTTAGTTTCTGTCTGTAGGCAGGGGGCAGCAAAATGGAGTCGTGATCAGCTTTTCCAAAAGGAGGGCGGGGGAGGGCCTTATATGCGTCGCAGAAGTTAGAATAGCAATGATCCAAGGTTTTAGCAGCCCTGGTTGCGCAATCGATATGCTGATACAATTTAGGGAGTCTTGTTTTCAGATTAGCCTTGTTAAAATCCCCAGCTACAATGAATGCAGCCTCAGGATATGTGGTTTCCAGTTTACAAAGAGTCAAATAAAGTTCGTTCAGGGCCATCGGTGTGTCTGCTTGGGGGGGAATATATACGGCTGTGATTATAATCGAAGAGAATTCCCTTGGTAGATAATGCGGTCAACATTTGATTGTGAGGAATTCTAAATCAGGTGAACAGAAGGACTTGAGTTCCTGTATGTTGTTGTGACCACACCACGTCTCGTTAACCATAAGGCATACACCCCTGCCACTCTTCTTACCAGAAAGATGTTTGTTTCTGTCGGCGCGATGCGTGAAGAAACCAGCTGGCTGCACTGATTCCGTTAGCGTCTCTCGAGTGAGCCATGTTTCCGTGAAGCAAAGAACGTTACAGTCTCTGATGTCCCTCTGGAATGCTACCCTTGCTCGGATTTCATCAACCTTGTTGTCAAGAGACTGGACATTGGCGAGTAGTATGCTAGGGAGTGGTGCCTGTCTCCGGACCCTGACCAGAAGACCGCTTCGTTTCCCTCTTTTACGACATCGTTGTTTTGGGTCGCAGGCTGGGATCCATTAGACTCTGGAGTAGTGGAAACGTGTTCTTTGGAATGATGAATCACACTTCACCATCTGTCAGTCCGACTGATGAATCTGGGTTTGGCGGATGCCAGGAGAACGCTACCTACCCGAATACATAGTGCCAATTGTAAAGTTTGGTGGAGGAGGAATAATGGTCTGGGGCTGTTTTTCATGTTTCCGGCTTGGTTTAGTTTGGTTTAGCTTAGTTCCAGTGAAGGAAAATCTTAACGCTACAGCATACAATGACATTCTAGACGATTCTGTGCTTCCAGCTTTGTGGCAACAGTTTAGGGAAGGCTCTTTTCTGCTTCAGCAGGACAATGCCCCTGTGCAACAAAGCGAGGTCCATACAGAAATAGTTTGTCGAGATCGGTGTGGAAGAACTTGACTGGCCTGCACAGAGCCCTGACCTCAACCCAATCGAACACCTTTGGGATGAATTGGAACGTGAACTGCGAGCCAGGACTAATCGCCCAACATCAGTGCCCGACCTCACTAATGCTCTTGTTGCTGAATGGAAGCAAGTCCCCGCAGCAATGTTCCAACATCTAGTGGAAAGCCTTCCCAGAAGAGTGAAGGCTGTTATAGCAGCAAAGGGACCAACTCAATATTAATGCCCATGATTTTGGAATGAGATGTTTGACGAGCAGGTGTCCATATACTTTTGGTCATTGCATTGCATTTAGTTTTGTTATACACACCCCACCTGTATTTACATATTGGATTATTGATATAGCTCATTGTAATATACTGTATTTTCTGCTGTACATATAATTTAGTTTAGTTATACACACCCCGCCTGTATTTGTATTTACATACTGGGTTCTTCACGTACACTACCGGTCAAAAGTTTTAGAACACCTACTCATTCAAGGGTTTTTATTTATTTTGTATTATTTTCTACATTGTAGTATAATGAAGACATCAAAACTATGCAACAACAGATATGGAATCATGTAGTAACCAAAAGTGTTAAACAAATATTTTATATTTGAGATTCTTCAAATAGCCACCCTTTGCCTTGATGACAGCTTTGCACAATCTTGGCATTCTCTCATTCTCTTCATGAGGTAATCACCGGGAATGCATTTCAATTAAGGTATGCCTTCTTAAAAGTACATTTGTGGAATTTCTTAAGGCTAGGCATCCCGCTAGCGGGACAACTTCTGGTGAAACTGGAGGGCGCGCAATTCAAATAAGTAATCATAAAAATGATGGATATTAAACATTTAGGTACATACAATATCTTATATCTTGGTTAAATGATCTTATATCGGTTAAAAGCTTAAATTATTGTTTATCTAACTACACTGTCCGATTTACAGTAGGCTTTACAGCGAAAGCATGCCATGCGATTGTTTGAGGACGGCGCCCCACATCAAAATATTTTTCCACCGGCACAGGTTTAATAAATTCACAAATAGCGATTAAATATTCACTTACTTTTTTAAAATCTTCCTCTGATTTGTCATCCAAAGGGTCCCAGCTACAACATGTAGTGTCATTTTGTTGGATAAAATCCTTCTTTATATCCCAAAAGGTCTGTGTAGTTGGCGCCATCGATTTGAGTAATCCACTCGTTCAACATGCCAAGATAGGAATCCGAAAATCTACCCCTAAACTTTGTTTCAACAAGTCAAAATACATTTCTATTTAATCCTCAGATACCCTCAAATGTAATTAAACTATAATATTTCAAATGGAAAGAAGTATGTTCAATAGGAAAACGATATTAGCAGGTGCGTGTCCTCTTCATCGAGTGTGCATACACGAATTTCCAAGTCTGTGTCCCTGCAGTAAAACTCATATTTCTTACTAGTTTTGGAAGAAACAAGGCTGAAACCTTGAACAAAGACAAGTGACACCCAGTGGAAGCCATAGGAATTGCATACTGGGATCTAGATTTAATTATTTCCCTATACGTTCCATTGCAAGAGCATGGGTTATCAAAAAAAATGTCTGGTTGGTTCTTCTTTAGATTTTCTCCTACCTTATTTTAACATTTCTACAAACTTCAAACTTCTTCTTTCCAATGGTACCAATTATATGCATATCCTGGCTTCAGGGCCTGAGCAACAGGCAGTTTACTTTGGGCAAATTGTGTTCAGTTTACTTTGGGCAAATTCATAATGTGTTTGAGCCAATCAGTTGTGCTGTGACAAGGTAGGGGGTATACAGAAGATAGCCCTATTTGGTAAAATACCAAGTCCATATTATGGAAAGAACAGCTCAAGTAAGCAAAGAGAAACGACAGTCCATCATTACTTTAAGACATGAAAGTCAGTCGATACGGAAAATTTCAAGAACTTTGAAAGTTTCTTCAAGTGCAGTCGCAAAAACCATCAAGCATTATGATTAAACTGGCTCTCATGAGGACCGCCACAGGAACGGAAGACCCAGAGTTACCTCTGCTGCAGAGGATAAGTTCATTAGAGTTACCAGCCTCAGAAATTGCAGCCCAAATAAATGCTTCACAGAGTTCAAGTAACCGACACATCTCAACATCAACTGTTCAGAGACTGTGTGAATCAGGCCTTCATGGTCGAATCGCTGCAAAGAAAACATTACTAAAGAACACCAATAAGAAGAAGATACTTACTTAGGCCAAGAAACACGAGCAATGGACATTAGACTGGTGTAAATCTGTCCTTTGGTCTGATGAGTCCAAATTGAAGATTTTTGGTTCCATCCGCTGTGTCTTTGTGAGACGCAGTGTGGGTGAACGGATGATCTCTGCATGTGTATTTCCCCACCGTGAAGCATGGAGGAGGAGGTATTTGGTGTGGCGGTACTTTACTGGTGACACTGTGATTTATTTAGAATTCAAGGCACACTTAACCAGCATGACTACCACAGCATTCTGTAGCGATATGCCATCTGGTTTGGTCTTAGTGGGACTATCATTTGTTTTTCAACAGGACAATGACCAAAAACACACATCCAGGCTGTGTAAGGGCTATTTTATCAAGAAGGAGAGTGATGGAGCGTTGTATCAGATGACCTGGCCTCCACAATCCCCCGACCTCAACCAAATTGAGATGGTTTGGAAGGAGTCGGACCGCAGAGTGAAGGAAAAGCAGCCAACAAGTGCTCAGCAAATGTGGGAACTCCTTCAAGACTGTTAGAAAAACATTCCAGGTGAAGCTTGTTGAGAGAATGCCAAGAGTGTGCAAAGCTGTCATCAAGGCAAAGGGTGGCTATTTGAAGAATCTAAAATATATTTGATTTGTTTAACACTTTTCTGGTTACTACATGACTTCATAAGTGTTATTGCATAGTTTTGGTCTTCATTACTTTTCTACAATGTAAAAATAAAGAAGCTCATTTCAATATGCTGTATCTTGTGCAGTACATATCCTTCTCAGTACAGTGGCAAGAAAAAGTATGTGAACCCCTTTGGAATTACCTGGATTTCTGCATAAACTGGTCATAACATTTGATCTGATCTTCAACAACAGACAAACACAGTCTGCTTAAACTAATAACACACCAACAATTATACGTTTTCATGTCTTTATTGAACACACTGTATAAACATGCACAGTGCAGGGTGGGAAAAGTATGCGAACCCTTGGATTTAATAACTGGTTGACCCTCTTTCGGCAGCAATAACCTCAACCAAACGTTTTCTGTAGTTGCGGATCAGACCCGCACAACGGTCAGGAGGAAGGCGTATTTTCATCTGTTGAAGACATTCTGTTGTTGATTTACTTTGGTGTTTTGGGTCGTTGTCCTGTTGCATTACCATACTTCTATTGAGCTTCAACTGTCGGACAGAGTGATACTTTTAGAGATACTTTTGTAACCATTTTCAGCTTTATGCAAGTCAACAATTCTTAATCTTAGGTCTTCTGAGATCTCTTTTGTTCGAGGCATGGTTCACATCAGGCAATGCCTCTTGTGAATATCAAACTCACATTTTGTGAGTGTTTCTTATAGGGCAGGGCAGCTCTAACCAACATCTCCAATCTCGTCTCATTGATTGGACTCCAGGTTCGCTGACTTCTGACTCCAATTAGCTTTTGGAGAAGTCATTAGCCCAGGGGTTCACATATTTTTTACAACCTACACTGTGCATGTTTAAATGATGTATTCAATATAGACAAGAACAACACAATAATTTGTGTGTTATTAGTTTATGCACACTGTGTTTGTCTATCGTGATGACTTAGATGAAGAACAGATCAAATGTTATGACCAATTAATGCAAAAACCCAGGTAATTCCAACGGGTTCACATACTTTTTCTTGCCACTGTATATATTTTGGTGCGTATACACATTGACTGTATTTGGATTACTGATACAGTGTTATTTGAGTTCGTGGCTCGATTCGTCCTGACATTTGTGATTTGTTTGCCATTTTTTCTTGGACTGTCAGGAGCTACTAAAACAAGCATTTCGCTGCGCCTGCTATAAAATCTGCTAAACGGTGTATGCGACCAATAAACTTTTATTTGATTTGATATGTCACACACACACACACACATCTACTCATGCATATCACTAAAGCAATGTCTTTTATTACAGAGTAAATCATGATGACGTCACCGGGGAATGGTGGAGTTAGTGTCTCTCTATAATTCATGCACTGCGTTCTACACCTGCAGTTGTTGTGCCGATTCTGCTAAATGGAGAGCAGTGCCAGTTTAAAAGCACATTTTTATGCATCGCCTCAAATCAAATCAAATCAACTGGCACCATTCTCAAGACAAGCGTGTTCAAGTGATAAGACAAACCTGTAATCAGCAAGGAAAAAACAACACCTCACTCCCTTCACTCCCACTCAACATTTGAATGCAAATAATTTGCAGTGTGTTGCAGTTCTACGGCTTTTTGATCAGATACTCATGACAACAATCCTTCAGATCAAGTATGTTTGTGTCTGTGTGTTTGTGTCTGTGTGTGGGGCAAATGTACAAGCTGTTAATGGTACTGTAGTTTGAAGCAGCCCGACACAAAAAACACAAAACACACACACACAACCTGCCACACTACAGTGATTTTCTCCTCAGACCCTGACTGGCCCCTGTATACTCAAGGAGGAGTATACAGCTGACTGGTTATTGACGGGAGAGTGTGTCTTACTGAGACCCAACACTGAGAGAGGAAGAAGGGGTTCATGGCTGTTCATTTCTCTGGGTTAAAGCACAGTCAGGTATGCAGGTAGTGAGAGAGAGAGAGAGTGGTGGTACAACGTAGAACACCAAATAATGCATGCAGAGCTGAATTAGGCCGATTCCAGAAAATAGACGTTAAATTCTACAACCACCTAAAAGGAAGCGATTCCCAAACCCTCCATAATAAAGCCATTACCTACAGAGAGATTAACCTGGAGAAGAGTCCCCTAAGCAAGCTGGTCCTGGGGCTCTGTTCACAAACACAAACACACCCCACAGAGCCCCAGGACAGCAGCACAATTAGACCCAACCAAATCATGTACAGACTTAGTGAGCATAGCCTTGCTATTGAGAAAGGCCGCCGTAGGCAGACATGGCTCTCAAGAGAAGATAGGCTATGTGCTCACTGCCCACAAAATGAGGTGGAAACTGAGCTGCACTTCCTAAGCTCCTGCCCAATGTATGACCATATTAGAGAGACATATTTCCCTCAGATTACACAGATCCACAAAGAATTTGAAAACAAATCCAATTTTGATAAACTCCCATATCTACTGGGTGAAATTCCACAGTGTGCCATCACAGCAGCAAGATTTGTGACCTGTTGCCACAGGAAAAGGGCCACCAGTGAAGAACAAACACCATTGTAAATACAACCCATATTTATGCTTATTTATTGTCTCTTGTGTACTTTAACCATTTGTTAATTGTTTCAACACTGTGTATATAATATGACATTTGCAATGTCTTTATTGTTTTGAAACTTCTGTATGTGTAATGTTTACTGTTCATTTGTATTGTTTATTTCACTTTTGTATATTATCTACCTCACTTGCTTTGGCAATGTTAACACGTTTCCCATGCCAATAAAGCACGTTGAATTGAATTGAATTGAATTGAGAGAGAGAGAGAGAGAGAGAGAGAGAGAGAGATGCAACCTAAGTTACTTAATCACCCACGTAACCTGAGGGAACAGCAGCATGGAGAGTGGGAGAGAAATAATAAATGGGTTTTGTCAGCTTAGCCTTATTTGAAGGGCTGTGTGTTTAGGACAGAGACCTTTTCTTTCCAGTTGTTACTGAAAGACTGACGGCCGAGGAGAAACAAACGAAATCCTTGGACTTCGGCTAAACCCTATAAGGGTTTAACTGTGTGAGACGGCGGGATTCTTCCTTTATGACCTGAAGGACAAAGTATTTTCAAGCTCGAACACACACACACTGACAAACACACACACTACCCCCCTCTATCATCTTTGTGACATTGACCTGACATGACATGGCCTCCCTTGAGACACTGGCTCTCGTAGTCTTAAGAGGGGGCTTAACTCCACGCACACACACACACACACACACACACACACACACACACACACACACACACACACACACACACACACACACACACACACACACACACACACACACACACACACACACACACACAACAGAACCTCCCACATTCCAGCAGCCCACCAAAGGCCTCTCCCGCCTCCACACACGATTCCGAACCAATCAAGGCGATTCACTGACAAATATTTAGAACTCCACACAACCGACTCGAAGGACGCCATTGTTGACTTGTCAGTCACACTTTAATGAGAGCGATGTCTCCAGACTCATCTCTTAAGACAGACTTAGAGAGCTTGGGGAGAACGAGCACGGGGAACCGTGTCTCCACTCCAGCAGTGTACAACACTAATGAGCAAGAAAACACAGTGACACAGCACACTCAGTCGGTTTCAACAAAACACAGGGCCACGAATAGCTAATCCCATCTGCATTGTCTAGCATGAGTCTTCGCTGCTCTCTGCATGCGATTTAGCTCCCTAACAAACAAAAAAACAAGATCATTTTGGCCCAATCAATGTCATGGCAACAACGCTGGTATCACAGAAAGTGCCCTGCATACATTCCACCCTGCCTCCGAAACCCCCTCTGAGCCCAAGTGCCACGTCTTCCCGATTCTATACAGTATGCGCTCTATTGCACTTTCAGGCCTACTCAGACTCAATTACACTCTGCCATAGGAAAATGCTTTTCTTTCGTCTCTTTGCCTCGCTCTCCTTTGAAATGACTCAGCGAAGTTCTGAGAAGTACCTGGAATCCCCAGCACACTTTTCTCGCCCCTCTCCCCTCATTTCTTTCTCCCTCTTTTCCCCCTCCTCTTTTTTTCCTCTCTTAAACGAAGGCTAAAACACGATGGCTTCGATAAGAAAAGAACAACATCATCAACCACACAGGGGCCTAACGACAGTATCGATATCCCTGCATGTTCTGGGAAGGGGCACTTCCAAAAACAGAACTGATGAGGAATTGATTGGACCGACAGGCAGAGATCCATAGAAAAACTCTGAACTAGCAGCTGTTTTGCCGAAAAGGCAAAATGACAACAGCTGATTGATGACGTAACATTGTAGATATTGATCAGTCTTGTGATGCATGAGGCAGGATGGAGGGAGCGGCTGCTATCGATAGTCATGCTGTAGCAACATTGAAGCTACTAGTACGGCAAGGAGTAAGGCTACTGGATTGTTGGGAGTATGGTCTATATTGTGCGCACTAGCTTCACTGCTCTATTAAATGACAATCCACATACAGACATTTATATACCCGTAAAAACAGGGTTCAACAACTAATACATTAGATAGTGATTTGGCTTTATCTGAAAATGGGCATTCGAATAGCTTGAATTACTGTGAATGCAATAGACGGGTTGCCCGACAACAACAAAAAAACTCAAAAAAACCGATAGACGCGCATCGCAGAGGCAATAAGGCGGTGTGGTGTTATGATTCTGGACGGTCAGATCGCTAGCGACAATTGACAAGAAGCTGTCGTGTGAAGAGTCGTAGGTGGCTCGTTTCAGCTCGTTGTATTCTGTTTATTGAGGTCTTTTTGACTAGTGTCACATCTATGATAATATGGCTCAAATTCGCTAGCTAGCTAACCAACAACTGTAACAAAATGAGTGTATGTTTCCAATAAACATTTGGAAAGGAAATATAGTTCACAAGTTGTCAATAATCCTTTTATTCTAAGCCAACCCAATCTGTTTTAGCCAAACCGTCTGTTTTACCCCAAGTGTTGAGCACGCACCGGTTTTGTTGCACTGCGTATACACTGCTTATACACTGCTTCAACAAGCAGACTCTTACTGTGGCTTCCCAAATGAGAGCATATTATTTCATCCTGTTTTTATTTATGTCTGGGACTCCTGAACAGAAATATCGTGCTATTATTGTGCTATTAAGTGCCATGTATTGAGTGCTGTGTGGGTCTTAAAGGGGAACTTCGGCATTTTGGCAATGATGCCCTGTATCCACTTCCCCGGAATCAAATGAACTCGTGAGTACCATTTTTATGTCCAGTATGAAGGAAGTTGGAGGCAGTTCTGCAAGCCGATGCTAACTACCGTTAGCGCAATGACTGTACGTTTATGGGTATCTACTAGCATGCTGTAACTTCCCCGGGTGGGTTGTTGGTATGCCAAAATCCTGAAGTATCCCTTTAATACCTGGGAGTCCTGCTGGGTAACTTTTAGACCAGGCCCAGGGAAACAGCGTTGCTATAGTAATGCAATCTAAGTGGGAGAACCATAGCAACCGGTGCTTTGAATCGCGCCACTCTCGGATTTCACCAGTGGAGATCAAAACAGGGACAATATTGGGGCGGAAGGCGGGGTGTGGGGAGTCTGGATGGGAGCAGTGGTGAGAGAGGACAGGGTGATGGAGGGAGAGATGGAAGGGGATAGTGGGTCTTTATCTGGTCCGACCAAATAGGGGCGCTGGAGTTGAGGAGGGGGTGGAGGGAGGTGTGTCTGAAGTGATTTTCCTTCAGTGGATAAAAGACGAAGAGATCAATCGCACCTCGGATTATGGCTGTCGCTCATTCTGTTGGACTGTGTGTGTGTGTGTGTGTGTGAGTGTGTGTGTGTGTGTGTGTATGTGTGTATGTGTGTGTGAGTGTGTGTGCGTGCTGTACAATGAAATGCAACGCCCTTTTCAGAAAGAAGAGAAAATGCATTTGAGGTATAAAACATTGGCCCTACTTCTTTCACCAGTCAATCACATCTTAAATTATCTGTCAAGTACTATTGAAATCAGAACAGCTCTCATTGACAAGACAAAAACTGCCAAAGCACAGACAGATGAAGATGAGAAATAGCCCTTTCCCTATTCATAGCCACAGTGATCAGTCCTGGAATTACTCCAGCTATTTTAGAAAGAGCACAAATTAGCTCATTATTTCGCTGAGGGAACAAGACTTCAGGTTTCCACCAACCAGAAAATAGAGGGGTGGTTAGGAAATATATATGTTCATCTCACATCCACAACAGGCTTTACAGTCAGGGTGTGGCTATTTGCTTGAAAATAGACTTATCCAAATTAGCTGGGCTTTTATCTTATTGGTAAAATGGATGGATAACCTTTTTTACTGAGTCAACAAAAATGCATTCACATCAAATCTCCTTTGTGAAAATCCCCTCAAAATATGCCTCTTTTCTTGTTATAGCAGCTGACAGTGAGGAGTGATTGAGCCCAAAAGGCACACTAGTGGAATTGCACGGCCGTCTACACAGTTGACAAGGCGACGACAAGAGGGGGGGCAATTACGCGCGGTAAGCCGTGCTTTATCGAATCAGGCGGAGGCGCAAGCGGGGAACCGTCTCTAGCGGAGTAGAGAAATGAAACACAGTGATTGCTATTGTTGTAATGATATCGGCGTTTCCCGAGAGAAGTGGAGCGCCTGCCAGCTGTGAGCTGGCTTGCAGCTTCGAGTCTCAGCCCAGTCCCCGGCTGAAAGGTGGGAAGACCTCATCAGTCATGCATGAGTCTAAAAAGGAAACGCTGGCCCATGTGTCTGTTGTCAGGGCAACACGGCGTGGGGATGCTGGTTGGGAAATACCAATAGTGAGGAGACTAGAGGGATGGGAGGGAACAAAGGTGGGGCCATGGAGGATGTATAAAAGCATTCATAACTCAGACAGACTGAGTTTCTTTACAGAACAAATATTAAATGCAGGTTCTGCCTGTGCAGAGTAATTTTATATTGCAACATTTATTAGAGCTTTATATTATTTTCAAATATGAGATATGATCTAATGTAAAAAATAAAAAAATTATTTTTTTTTAAAACAAGTATACTGTGACAAAAAGTGATCCATCTCCACTGTGTAGATTACAATATAAAGCTTGCCGATCACACGTGATTTCCCCATGATTTTTATTTCGCTATGCAGGTACCGTGTATGTGAATCCTTTATTCCACAGGTTAGGATATATTTCATAAAATCATCCTCTATTTAAAAAGGTCACATGAACCGTGTTATCTGTGAATGATTCCTATTTTCCGATCAGACCGCCTCTCTTTACACAAATATCAGTACACTTTCTCTCTCGATCCAAATACCAGCACGCATCCCCAAAGATCCATAAAACTACTACAGCAGCACACGCCAAGTAATAGAACCGAGTCAACATTTGGAAAGCGCCTGGCCTCCGTCAGATGGCCTAGTTTTTTTGTGTATCTTTTATTGGAGCCTTGTTTCATTCGCCAGGGGGAAAAACTTTGGGATGAAAAAAGAAGAAATGCTTGAAATGTTTAGAGCTCAGAGTCACATCACCTGTGTGGTCCACACGCGCGAATCCACATTGAACGAGAGCACAGAGGCTAGGATAAATGCATTTAGAAAGTACAGCGTTTCCCTGTTGTTGTTATAGGCTAGCTTGTACAGATGAAGGGTTGAAGTCCAGTAGGAGCGTTCAATAGTGCCCGACAGATTGGTATTATACAGAAGAGCAGAGGCTCTCTCTCTCTCTCTCTCTCTCTCTCTCTCTCTCTCTCTCTCTCTCTCTCTCTCTCTCTCTCTCTCTCTCTCTCTCTCTCTCTCTCTCTCTCTCTCTCTCTCTCTCTCTCTCTCTCTCTCTCTCTCTCTCTCTCTCTCTCTCTCTCTCTCTCTCTCTCTCTCTCTCTCTCTCTCTCTCTCTCTCTCTCTCTCTCTCTCTCTCTCTCTCTCTCTCTCTCTCTCTCTCTCTCTCTCTCTCTCTCTCTCTCTCTCTCTCTCTCTCTCTCTCTCTCTCTCTCTCTCTCTCTCTCTCTCTCTCTCTCTCTCTCTCTCTCTCTCTCTCTCTCTCTCTCTCTCTCTCTCTCTCTCTCTCTCTCTCTCTCTCTCTCTCTCTCTCTCTCTCTCTCTCTCTCTCTCTCTCTCTCTCTCTCTCTCTCTCTCTCTCTCTCTCTCTCTCTGGCCCAGACATTTTTTTTTTACTTTATGGGAATTTAAAACGGCTTGATACATAATGAATGCCACAATATGCCTATCTCTTCATAATGGATAATTGGATGATTTATATTACCACATATGTTTCTCCATTATATTTCTGGTGTGTAGTCAAGCAGAGCTGGTCTGTCGGTGTGTGCATTGCGCCCTCTATTGTTTTTTTTTCTACATTGCGTTATTGGAAAGCCAACCCTGTTTATAAATATGATCCAGGGATCATCAACTAGATTCAGAAGCGGGGCAAATTTTTTCTGGAGCGGATGGTTCGGGCGGAACAGAACTACAAATCATTTGTAGACTGCAGGAAGCCCAAACAGATATAATGTTTGACTAAAATAATCATTTTAAACCTTGCTTAGATTTGTATGAGATCACGTGTCTTTCTATTATGCGTGGCAATACTTGGGAACAGATTTCTTTAATGGAGCTCATTTCCTGGTGTTATTACAGTATTTTATGTCCCCAAAAACTAAAATAATGATTGCTCAGAAAACGCAGAGGGCCAAATAAAATCACCCGCGGGCCAAATTCGGCACGGGGGCCTCCAGTTGGAGAACCCTTGAGTAGTCCATCAATTCATAATCTTGTGTGTGCCTTAACACTGACCCCCCCCCCCCCCCCCCCCCCCCAACATTTTTATATGAATGAGCTAGTGAGAATTGGATTCTAAAATATTCAGCTGTAAACGCAGGTCAACAGCTGTCATTCACTGTAATACCATACAATAAGTCTCCACGAAGGGACAGTGTTTTCAAGTCTTGAGCTTATCATAACATAATTATAGACACCATTTAGCAGACACTTTTACCCAAAGCAACTTATAATCATGCATGAATACATTCTATATGTGATTGGTCCAACCAAATTGAACCCACGGCGTTGTAAACAACATTCTCTACCGACTCGAGCCACATAGGACCACTTAAAGCCACATAGGACCACTTAAAGCCAAGGGACCATATAGTGTGATCAGGCATTTTTCATCCTCATAACGGTTAAGGTTATGATTGGGGAATAGAGGAATCTGATCCTAGATCTGTAGTTAGGGGCAACTTTGATCTTAAATGGGTAACTTCTACCTCGAGCATGGGCCCAACACCAGTATGGTATTATTGCTCTTGGCCATAACCTTTGCTCACATGACTCTATGTAAACGTGTGCCGCTAATGATATCAAAGGGTCTCGAAACAGTCCTAGACAGACACTTTCCAGACCTCTGGAAATAGAGATAGAAATGTGAGAACTAACATTCACCGCAGACCTGAAATGTGAGCTTACTCAGGCCCACCGTATTGGCATTGGCTGGCACATGGTTGGCGTAGTCCACGACCTGGCATTGAGTCACGAGTGCCATCGTACCGTGTTGAGAATCTAGCCGGAGTGGGCACTGCCCACCCAGTTAGAATTACAGTCCATCAACCTCATCCACACAGGTTATACAAGCCAGTCATGGGGGTTAGACCTATCATCCACATTATACCAAAACAACAATGGCATCATTGTGCTCTATTTTAATGTCATTATTATTAAGTTGAATAGAGGCCTATGATCAAATGCATGTCTCAATAAAGCTAATTGTCGTGCACATACAGCCATAATCTTCCCCTGGGTTAATAGGGACAATCTTGTATACCCTTTATAGTTTGATAATGCTGTGTAGAAACACACACGCACACACACACACACACACACACACACACACACACACGTTGCATGATCCGTGCTGCTCATAAAGAATAAATGGGGGTCGTTAGTGTGACCCGCCTCAATGTTCATTAAGACTTCAGAGATGATCGATCATTTTATGACATGGTGAGGCCCTTCTGCTGCTGTTTACTGCCAGCCAGACTGGAGATGAGGACTGGGTCATTGATTAAATCAGGTCTACTGCATAGGGAAGAGTCAAAGGAATGCATTATTACGCTTGTGTAACATGTCATAATCACACAACGTAGTAAAATGACGCATAACATCAGACACAATAACTGTAAAACAAAACGTAGATAATTAAGATATCTTACCCTGTCTCTAGTCTGTGTGGTGTTTATAATAATTAGTACCCATTCAATATTTTAGATGTGTTACAATTGATCATAATAGAACTACAGTATTAACATATATATATATATATATATATATATATATATATATATATTTTTTTTTAACCTTTTATTTAACCTTTATTTAACCTTTAACCTTTAACTAGGCAAGTCAGGAACAAATTCTTATTTACAATGACGGCTTACCCCAGCCAAACCCGGACGATGCTGGGCCAATTTTGCACCGCCATATGGGATTTGTGTTCTATTGTATCAACTGCCTTACAAAAGTCGAGGAATAAAATAATAGCCTCAGATTCAATTGAATCAGCATAATCAAGTCTGAAACTAATCTTTTTTTTTTTACCCCTTTTTCGTGGTATCCAATTGTTGTAGTAGCTACTATCTTGTCTCATCGCTACAACTCCCGTACGGGCTCGGGAGAGACGAAGGTTGAATGTCATGCGTCCTCTGATACACAACCCAACCAGCCGCACTGCTTCTTAACACAGCGCGCATCCAACCCGGAAGCCAGCCGCACCAATGTGTCGGAGGCTACACCGTGCACCTGGCAACCTTGGTTAGCGCGCTCTGCGCCCGGCCTGCCACAGGAGTTGCTGGTGCGCGATGAGACAAGGAGATCCCTGCCGACCAAGCCCTCCCTAACCCGGACGACGCTAGGCCAATTGTGCGTCGCCCCACGGACCTCCAGGTCGCGGCCGGTTACGACAGAGCCTGGGCGCAAACCCAGGGACTCTGATGGCACAGCTGGCGCTGCAGTACAGCGCCCTTAACCACTGCGCCACCCGGGAGGCCCTAAGTCTGAAACTAATCTAATGTTTCAGCTGATGTGGCGACATTTCATGAAACCAGTTTGGTTAATAAGGTGTTTTAGGCCCATTTTAAGTCCATTAGCGTATGCCAAGTTATCAATTTATAACATGTATTTAATAATGTAATAGGTCTACAATTATCTATGAAAAGGGGATCTTTATCAGGTTTTGCTATTAAGAAAATAGCCCCATGCTCCATGGTAGTAATCATCTCACCCTTAGCTAGGCATTCTTGGAACGTGTTGAATACTGGTTCCTCTAAATGTTCCCAAAAGTGTAAATACAATTCCACAGAAAGACCGTCTCTTTCAGGTGCTTTGCCCTTCTACATATATTTAAGAGCATCTCTAATCTTAACTATAGAGAACTCACCTTCACATTTGGACATTTTCAATTTAACTAGGCAAGTCAATTAAGAACAAATTATTATTTACAATGACAGCCTACCCCGGCCAAACCCGGACGACGCTGGGCCAATTGTGCACCGCCCTATGGGATTCCCAATCACAGCCGGATGTGATGCAGCCTGGATTCGAACCAGAGACTGCAGTGACCCCTCTTACACTGAGATGCAGTGCTTTAGAACGCTGCACCACTCGGGGCGCAAATCGAATAAATACAAAATATGGACTTGAACTCATCAGAAATAATTGGAACATGACCTTGGATGTGTTTCATAAAATGTTCACATTCAATCCCATTAAAACTAGATTTATACAGATTTCCTTCGAAAGAATACACAACGTCTGAGATGACCTTAGGATTCTTACTGTCAAGTTCTGACCTTAGTTCCTTTGTGATGTCTTTTTTTTTTAGTATGGTCAGGGTGTGAGTTGGGTTGGCAGTCTATGTTCTTTTTTCTATGATTTGGTATTTCTGTGTTTGGCCTGGTATGGTTCTTAATCAGAGGCAGCTGTCAATCGTTGTCCCTGATTGAGAACCATACTTAGGCAGCCTGTTTTCACCCTTGAGTTGTGGGTGATTATTTTTCTGTTTAGTGTGTGGTGCACCTGACGGAGCTGTTTCGGTTGTGTTTTTTTTTTTTCCCCTTTCTTTGTTTGATAGTGTTCAGTTTAAATAAATTACATGAACAAGTACCACGCTGCGCTTTGGTCCTCACCTTCTTCCACCGACGACCGTTACACTTACACAAGTTATTGTCAATATTTAAGGCAGAAAGAGATTTTCTCTTATAGTTCCTTTTTTCAAGAGCCAAAAAAATTCTAGAGTTTTTCTTACCCTCCCCAACCCATTTTGCTCCAGATCTAATGAAGGCCCCTGTAGCTAAATGCATGTACATTTGATCTAGTTCTATTTGAGACGTTTTCAAATCTGTTTCTTCCTCTGCTGAAAGGGTATCGTTTTCTAAAAGAACATTTCATTTATTCATAAGCTCATCTTCTTTCAAACGTTTTTGCTTGTTTAGTTCCTTACTGTATGTCATGGTGATAGATCTTACCTTGAATGTAAGTGTTTCCCAATTACTTCAATGCTTTGGTTCTAAATCATTTGAATTAAATGGGTCTGTGAAAAAAAAAAAAAATCTGTCAGTGTGAGCTAGAGATATCTATTATTTCTGCATTGGATGTGTCTTAATCCACAGCATCCGCCTATGTTGCACTTCCGCGTCTGAGGTGAAAGGTGACAGAGGTAGAGCGGTGTTTGAGACATCCTGAAAAACGGTCTTCTCACAAAATCGTCTATAGCGTCCGAAAAGTTTGGTCTACCCACTAATATGACCTGTGCAAAGGTGAGACTCTCACGAACACATACAGGCCTCATAAGACTCGTCTGAAGGTCCCCTGGTACCAGTTGAACATTTTAAAAAGTATTTATGGAGACTATTTAGTACCAAAAAAATAAGGGGTTAGATACATATAATTTTTTTAAATTAAAATAAATGTTTACTGATCTTTCTTATATCGCTCAGATATAGAACAGACATTTCAGAACAAACTTCTCTTAGGTCTTTTTTGGGACTATCTGTTGTTCCATGTAGTGAATCTGTTATTCAATACGTTTGTACGGGCTATTAGCAGTAAGGCCAAACATTCTTTTTCAGATTTTTTATACTTTAAGGGGTCTTAAAATTCAAAATCAAATAGCTAAACGATCCCTGGTATGACCTTCTTAAAATAATTCCATATACACTACATGTCCAAAAGTATGTGGACACCTGCTCGTCGAACATTTCATTCCAAAATGATGGTCATTAATATGGCGTAGGTCCCCCCCTTTGCTGCTATAACACTCTTCTGGGAAGGCTTTCCACTATGTTAGAATATTGCTGCGGGGACTTGCTTCCATTCAGCCACAAGAGCATTAGTGAGGTTGGGCACTGATGAAGGCTCACAGTCGGCGTTCCAATTCATCCCAAAAGTGTTCGATGGGCTTGAGGTCAGGGCTCTGTACAGGCCAGTCAAGTTCTTACACACCGATCTCGACAAACCATTTCTGTGTGGACCTCGATTTGTGCACTGGGCATTGTCATGCTAAAACAGGAAAGGGCCTTCCACAAACTGTTGTCACAAAGTTGGGAGCACAGAATCATCTAGAATGTCATTGTATGCTGTAGGGTTAAGATTTCCCTAAGGGGAACTAATGGGCCTAGCCCAAACAATGAAAAACAGCTCAAGACCATTATTCCTCCTCCACCAAACTTTACAGTTGCCACAATGTATTGGGGCAGGTAGCGTTCTCCTGGCATCCGCCAAACCCAGATTCGTCCTTTGGACTGTCAGACTGTGAAGATTAATCATTTAAGAGAATGTGTTTCCACTTATCCAGAGAACAATGGCTGCGAGCTTTACACCACTCGAGCCAACACTTGGCATTGTGCATGGTGATCTTAGGCTTGTGTGCGGCTGCTCGTCCATGGAAATCTATTTTATGAAGCTCCAGACTAACAGTTATTGTGCTGACAATGCTTCGATAGTGAGTGTTGCAACTGAGGACAGTCTTTTCTGTGAGCTTGTGTGGCCTCAAACTTCGCGGCTGAGCCGTTGTTGCTCCTAGAAGTTCCCACTTAACATTAACAGCACTTACAGTACCGGGGCTGCTCTAGCAGGGCAAACATTTTACAAACTGACTTGTTGGAAAGGTGGCATCCTATGACGGTGCCACGTTGAAAGTCACTGAGCTCTTCAGTAAGGCCATTCTACTGCAAATGTTTGTCTACGGAAATTGCATGGCTTTGTGCTCGATTTTATACACCTGTCCGCAATGGGTGTGGCTTAAATAGCCGAATCCACTAATTTGAACAGGTGTCCACATACTTTTGTTTATATAGTGTAGCTTGGTAGAACAACCCCCCCCCCCCCCCCCCCCCCAGCTTAGACAGGGCTTAGACTCTAATGGGTCAATGCTAGATACATACAACATGGATCTATTACGTTATGGAAATGTTTGAAGACTTTGAAAAGCATTCTTATTTTCTCCCCTTTGTAAAATAATCACATGTATCTAACACAGTTGGTGATATGAAAGTAGCAGCTATCTATTACAGTATCTTCACATATGGCAAATCATCTGCACCTTCAAAAAGAGCCACAGTATCAGTTTGGTTGAGTATGTATGTACCACACAAAACCACCAATAGATGGCAGTATTACATTGATATAGCTCTTCCATTACCTGGACACAGGCCAGGCATGGGCAACTTTGATGGGAGTGGGTCTGCATACACACCCTGCAGTCAGAGCTGGCCCTAGCCTTGTGGGGGCCATAAGCGAAACGTTTCCAGTTCCTATCCCTGACATAGACTAACCTGTAAACATAGCATTGGGAGAATAAACAGTAACAGTTTCCATCAGACTGCTTTCTTGACTAATACCAGACATGTATCAATTCCACGCACACAAAGTCACACACCCACTCCAACACGACAAACATCCCCTGCACGCGTCAGCATTTTCTTTCTCAATCAATCTTCCTACACTGAATTAGGTATCTTTCGCATGTCTTTAAGTGAAACACTGTTTATCACCTGATCCTAAATCAGATATAGAAAGGGGGGGGAACACCTGCTTAATAACTCAGCCACAACTAATCTAGGACCAGAGGAACAGACCACACCGTGTCTCCTCTCTCTCTCCTTAATGCAATACTGCGCTGCTATAAATCTGTCAGCAGCTATGGTACTATTACATGGGTAACAGGGAAGAGTAGAGGACCCAACCTGTGACCTGTCATGCGCCGTCACAAACAGTATTGATCTAAGAACTGTCAGTGAAACTCCTGCCCTGTGGATTGTGTTGCTGACACTTGGACCTAGGAGACGATAGCATATTACAGAGATCTAGAGTAAGTCCCAAATGACACCCTATTCCTATGAGACCTGGTCAGCCCTAGCTAAAAGTGAAGCTTAACACTATTCAAACCAGTGCACTAAGTATGCACCTTCTTCCATATGGACACATAGGGAATACAGTAGCATTTGGGACTCACAGAGAGACTAACAATACACATTCAATTTACACACACCCTCAAAAAGACTTGAGAGAAGAATGGTTGTGTTTTAAATCACGGATAGAACGCTGGGAGGACTAGATTACCTTGAACAGTTCGCAATAAATGATATGTTGCTAATGAACATGGAAAAACTCATCTGTAACACTGATAGCCTTGTTTGAAAGATTCAATATAATGACCACAGGCTAGCTACCACAGTTAAAGTAATAGGAGCTGACTTGCTGCCCGGCTACTATCGAGTGCAATGAGAGCTGAAGAGCGTTTCATGTCTATACAGACTAGTTGAAATGTAGTACCTCCTGCAGCCATGCTGGAACAGAACACACAGTTAGAAACATTGATTTGAAGTCCCTCAGGGACATTGGAACCATGAAATGTTACGCGTAGTGCTTCATTTTACCAGAGGCCATTTCAACTCCCTGTTAAGGATCTGAGAGAAAAAGCCCTCTGGTCTCTTGATGTAGGCTATTGCATAACTAGGGCCTCAATAGCTTTTCATAGTCCGGTCATGTGGTAAAAAAAAAAAAGAAGAAAGAAAACACACGGCCATGATAATAAGACATGCTAATAAGACATGCTAATGTTCTCTCAGCGTTGAGGAAGTGTTTTAGAGAACCGAGCATTGGCAAAAGACAGACACACTGCAGACACATACATTATATTCACTTCTAAACCATGATACTTCAAAAAATGTCTTCACTAACTTACTTTTGCCAGAGACGTTCAAAAGTCGATGGGCAGTAATCTTATGAAGTCAGGTATCCATTTTCATTCAGGCTCCTGAACCCTTGAGATTCTTGGTGCTTATAAAACAGTGTCTCAATATTGGAACCCCTCCAGCTTAATTCAATTGAGTATTCAGACGAATGGATCTTGAGAAACATGGCCCAAAAAAGCTTCAAGGATATATTATTCGCAATTTACCTTTCAATGTTCTGCCTTTTGCTTTGGGCAGGGAATATCACTTTGCTCATGACAAAAACCGGAGTAGGGCAGCATAACTTGTCCGTAAAACACACTTTACACAGGTTACGCCCGCACACACAAACGCACGCATGCACAGACGCACACACACACTCTGAACACACACACACTCTGAACAACAGCCATTATTCCAGATGAAGGAGAGGAGTTTGTGACAGTCCAATAATAACACCACGGGGAAATCATTGGTGTTGTTTGTGATGGAGAGTAATGGAGTAGTGGTACTAGTATCTGTGTCTTGGTGGCTATGGTCAAGTGCTGCAAAGAAGGACCTAGAAAAGCTGCAGTTGGCCCAGAACAGAGCAGCACATCTTTGCCCTTACAATGTACACAGAGGGCTTATGTCAACAACATGCATGTCAGTCTCTCTTGGATCAAAGTATAGGAGAGATTGACTGCATCATTTTTTTAAATATATATTATTATGTTCAAAATTCAAAATTCTGTATAATCAACTAGCTCTGACAGAAATACTTACCCCACCATACATGCCACCAGGGGTTTATTCACAGTCCCCAAATCCAGACCGAATTGAAGGCGACGCACAGTAAGTTGACGTCGCTTTTATATCCAATAGTTCTTCCCGGCTGTATGTAATAACACTTGAGATTTTCTGGGCAAACAATGTAAGAAATAATACATTAAAAAAACAAATTACTGCATAGTTTCCTAAGGACCTGAAGCGAGGAGACCATCTCTGTACCGCCATCTTAAAACTTAAACGATTCAGGAACAGCTGGTGCTCTAATGCATGTTTCAGTGTTATTTGCCTCGAAGCAAGCATACAAGTAGTTTAGCTCGTCTGGTAGGCTCGTGTTACTGGGCAGCTCTTGGCTTTGCGTCCCTTTGTAGTCTGTAATGGTTTGCAAGACCTGCCACATCCGACGAGCGTCAGAGCCGGTGTAGTACAATTCAATCTTAGTCCTGTATTGACGCTTTGCCTGTTTGATGGTTCGTCGGAGGGCATTCCGGGTTAGAGTCCCGTTCCTTGAGAGCGCCAGCTCTAGCCTTGGGTTCAGTGCGGATGCTGCCTGAAATCCATGGTTTCTGTTTGGGGTATGTACGTACGGTCACTGTGGGGACGACATCATCAATGCACCCATTGATGAAGCCAATGACTGATGTGGTGTACTCCTCAATGCCATCGGAGGAATCCCGGAACATATTCCAGTCTGTGCTAGCAAAACAGTCCTGTAGCTTAGCATCTGCTTCATCTGACCACTTTTTTATTGATCTAGTTACCTGCTTTAATTTTAGCATGTAAGCAGGAATCAGGAGGATAGAATTATGGTCAAATGGAGGGTGAGGGAGAGCTTTGTATGCGTCTCTTTGTGTGGAGTATAGGTGGTCCAGAGTTCTTTTTCCTCTGGTTGCACATTTAACATGCTGATAGAAATTTGGTTTAAGTTTCCCTGCATTAAAGTCCTAGGAGCACCGCCTCTGGGTGAGCGTTTTCTTGTTTGCTTATGGCGGAATACAGCTCATTCAATGCTGTCTTAGTGCTCGTAAGACCATGATGCCTGTCCAACAGGGTAAGAGGTGAGGAAGAGAATAAGATAGAAAATGGATGAGGGAAAGTCTCACTCTCACAATCTCTAGATCTATATCTATCTATCCATCTATCTAGTTCAATGAATGTGATATTCTGCCCAGTCATGGGTGAGGTCATCCTGTGGTAGCGTCTAGTTCTCAGAGGGCTGGTCAGATCCATGGCACAGTGCCATGGCCATGCCCTCACACCAGCCCTGGGAAGGCTCCCTAAGGCCTGGTACACAGTGATACAGTGACAAGCCCTGTCCTTGTGGTAACTGAGAATCAGAGACAACTCCTCACCCGAGAAAGGGAGAGGGAGTGACAGAAAGAGAGTTGGGAGGGGGGACAGAGATAGGGGGGAGAGACAGACAGAGAGAGCGGAGGGTGGGGGGTGGGGGGTCAAGAGTCAGAAAGAGAATGAAGAGGAGAAAAAGAGAGAAGACAGAAAGAGAGAGGAGGGCATGCTCCTCTCTCTCACCTCCCTGAGAGGAATACTGATCTCCGGACCAACAACAATGCCTTTGTTCTCATGGAAACGCTGTGTGGTACAGTATGTAGTTGCGTTATTCATGTGAGTGATTATAATGACGAGAAGATTACTGTTTGGAATTACAGAATGTTGACTGATTGCTACATTAAATGTGGGCAGCAGAATGCTGCAATACAAGCCTGTGAGATGGCTAGTATGTGTGGTAAAAACGCCGTCAATCAAGTGCTTCAAGAATGCAAGTCTGACTTGGTCCTGGAAAAGACCCATCACAGGTCAAAACATCTGTCTAATAAAAGAAAAGCATGTGTGGTAATGCAATGCATAAGGGTGCATGTTCATGTTGTTTGCTTTGGGCTGTTCAAGCCAGCATCTGTCATGTTTTCTCTGCATGGATATTACAACGAAAGATTTCTGAGTTGTTAACATTGAAACGGACATATCTATCATTAACTAACAGAGAGTTTAACCAGGGCAGACAGCTGTCAGTCAATATGAGTAGCTGGATCAATATGATGCTGGTACTATAACCATTACCCTTCCAATCAATAAGACATTATCCTAATTCATATAGCAATGCTGTTCTCTTGGGACAGTTGCTTGGAGAAGAATAGGTTTTATCAAACGAATCTATAACCCAATGGGCAAACACTGGTTGAATCAACATTGTTTCCACGTCATTTCAATGAAATTGCACTGAACCAACGCGGAATAGATGTTGAATTGACGTCTGTTTCCGGTGGGAAGTTACTGCAATGCATTAAGAGCCTTTGACTATAGAAATTATGCTCATCATTTTTTATAATGTACTGCATTTTCCCAAAGGTGCTTTGCAACAGGGCTGCAAAGAAGTGGGTAAAATGCTTATGGAAACATATAGGGCAAAGCATATACCGGTAGTGTAGACAAAGTACTTGGAAAACTGTGGTTTTGCAATGCACTGAAGACATGAAGATTATTCGCCAATTTTAGATGCGTTTCAATGTGCTGCAATGTCATGATGTTATATTCTTACCATTAAGCATTGCGTCAACGTTTCAATAGTGTTGGTGGAATGTCCTGAGAGTGCCCTGACACTGAAAGACAGTAAATGTGTAGAGTTGAAGGTAGTGGATAACACTTACTGTATATGTACCAGCATATCAATGAGCTGGTATCCAGTCACTGAGGAGTGAACAGTAGGCTACTGGTCATGATTCACAAACACAACCCCTCACTCGACAAATCACACACTAAAGAAACGTCCCTCTTTCGAATCCAAACCCCTCCCCTTAATGTTAATCACATGCTACATTCTCAGTTTCTTTCGGGTTATTTTCAGAACAAGTTAAACATATTAGAGTTTCAAAACCTCACACGTAAAAAATAACAAAGATATTCAACTCCCTCTTTCCCATATACAGCCAAATTCCAACCAGGGAGATAAAAACAAGACCACTTAAACCAGTGTGGATGTGGGGAGGGATGGGAGCTGCACATCATTGAAGGGTCAGTCACCAGGTAGTAGATGGTTGTCCTTTGCGGTCTCTGCTCTGTCCTGTGACACAAGACAGGGTCAACATCCCGTTATTTGCAAGAGGAAGAAACGCAGGTACAGGGGACACAGAGCGGGATGCCTCGTCAGGACCCGCAGAAGGCGAGTGGGAAAGCAGCCATTGCCGTCAATATATGTCTCAGCCTCCAGTATTTATGCTGCAGTAGTTTATGTGTCGGGGGGCTAGGGTCAGTTTGTTATATCTGGAGTACTTCTCCTGTCCTATTTGGTGTCCTGTGTGAATCTAAGTGTGCGTTCTCTAATTCTCTCCTTCTCTCTTTCTCTCTCTCGGAGGACCTGAGCCCTAGGACCATGCCCCAGGAATACCTGACATGATGACTCCTTGCTGTCCCCAGTCCATGCTGGACCATGCTGGTCATTTATGAACATTTGAACATCTTGGCCATGTTCTGTTATAATCTCCACCCGGCACAGCCAGAAGAGGACTGGCCATCCCACATATGCTCTCTCTAATTCTCTCTTTCTTTCTCTCTCTCGGAGGACCTGAGCCCTAGGACCATGCCCCAGGAATACCTGACATGATGACTCCTTGCTGTCCCCAGTCCACCTGACTGTGCTGCTGCTCCAGTTTCAACTATTCTGCCTTATTATTATTCGACCATGTTGGTCATTTATGAACATTTGAACATCTTGACCATGTTTTGTTATAATCTCCACCCGGCACAGCCAGAAGAGGACTGGCCACCCCACATAGCCTGGTTCCTCTCTAGGTTTCTTCCTAAGTTTTGGCCTTTCTAGGGAGTTTTTCCTAGCCACCGTGCTTCTACACCTGCATTGCTTGCTGTTTGGGGTTTTAGGCTGGGTTTCTGTACAGCACTTTGAGATATCAGCTGATGTACGAAGGGCTATATAAATAAATTTGATTTGATTTGATTTGATTTGAATATTACTCGCCAACATGCAATCATTGGACAATAAATTAGACGGGGTACAATCACAAATATCCTACCAACGGGACATAAAAAACTGTAATATCCTACGTTTCACCGAATCGTGGCTGAATGATGACATTGATATTCATCTAGTGGGATATACGCTGCACCGGCTAGATAGAACAGCACACTCCGGTAAGACAAGGGGTGGGTGGTCTGTGCATATATGTAAACAACAGCTGGTGCACGAAATCTGAGGAAGTCTTTAGATTTTGCTTGCCTGAAGTAGAGTATATTGTGATAAATTGCAGGCCACACTAGTTTCCTAGGGAGTTTTCAGCGATAATTTTCGTGGCTGTTTATTTACCACCACAAACAGATGCTGGCACTAAGACCGCACTCAGTCAGCTGTATAAGGAAATAAGCAAACAGGAAACCACTCACCCAGAGGCGGCGCTCTGTTTCCTGTTTGAGTGGTTTCCAGACTTTAATGCAAGGAAACTTAAATCAGTTCTACCAAATTTCTATCAACATATTAAATGTGTAACCAGAGGGAAAAAAAATTATAGATCACCTGTACTCCACATACAGAGAGGCGTACAAAGCTCTCCCTCGCCCTCCATTTGGTAAATCCGACCACAACTCTATCCTCCTGATTCCTGCTTACAAGCTAAAATTAAAGCAGGAAGCACCAGTGACTCAGTCTATAAAAAAGTGGTCAGATGAAGCAGACGCTAAACTACAGGACTGTTTTACTATCACAGACTCTGACATGTTCCGGGATTCATCCGATGGCATTGAGGAGTACACCACATCAGTCACTGGCTTTATCAATAAGTGCATCGAGGACGTCGTCCCCACAGTGACTCTACGTACTTACCCCAACCAGAAACCATGGATTACAGGCAACATTCACACTGAGCGAAAGGGCAGAGCTGCTGCTTTCAAGGTGCGGGACTCTAACCCGGAAGCTTACAAGAAATCCTGCTATGCCCTGCATCGAACCATCAAACAGGCAAAGCGTCAATACAGAGCTAAGATTGAATCGTACTACACCGGCTCCGACGCTCGTCTTATGTAGCAGGGCTTGCAAACTATTACAAACTACAAAGGGAAGCAGAGCCGCGAGCTGCCCAGTGACACGAGCCTACCAGATGAGCTAAATCACTTCTATGCTCGCTTCGAGGCAAGCAACAGTGAGGCATGCATGAGAGCATCAGCTGTTCCGGACGACTGTGTGATCATGCTCTCCGTAGCCGACGTGAGTAAGACCTTTAAACAGGTCAACATACACAAGGCTGCGGGGCCAGACGGATTACCAGGACGTGTGCTCCGGGCATGTGCTGACCAACTGGCAGGTGTCTTCACTGACATTTTCAACATGTCCCTGATTGAGTCTGTAATACCAACATGTTTCAAGCAGACCACCATAGTCCCTGTGCCCAAGAACACAAAGGCAACCTGCCTAAATGACTACAGACCCGTAGCACTCACGTCCGTAGCCATGAAGTGCTTTGAAAGGCTGGTAATGGCTCACATTAACACCATTATCCCAGAAACCCTAGAACCACTCCAATTTGCATACCGCCCAAACCGATCCACAGATAATGCAATCTCTATTGCACTCCACACTGCCCTTTCCTACCTGGACAAAAGGAACACTTATGTGAGAATTCTATTCATTGACTACAGCTCAGCATTCAACACCATAGTACCCTCAAAGCTCATCACTAAGCTAAGGATCCTGGAACTAAACACCTCCCTCTGCAACTGGATCCTGGACTTCCTGACAGACTGCCCCCAGGTGGTGAGATTAGGTAGCAACACATCTGCCACGCTGATCCTCAACACTGGAGCCCCCCAGGGGTGTGTACTCTGGGGCACGACAAAGCCTATTCCCCCTCAGGAAACAAAAAATATTTGGCATGGGTCCTGAGATCCTCAAAAGGTTCTACAGCTGCAACACCGAGAGCATCCTGACCGGTTGCATCACTGCCTGGTACAGCAATTGCTCGGCCTCCGACCGCAAGGCACTTCAGAGGGTAGTGCGTACGGCCCAGGACATCACTGGGGCTAAGCTGCCTGCCATCCAGGACCTCTACACCAGGCGGTGTCAGAGGAAGGCCCTAAAAATTGTCAAAGACCCCAGCCACCCCAGGCATTGACTGTTCTCTCTACTACTGCATGGCAAGCGGTACCGGAGTGCCAAGTCTAGGACAAAAAGGCTTCTCAACAATTTTTACCCCGAAGCCATAAGACTCCTGAACAAGTAACCAAATGGCTACCCGGACTATTTTCATTGTGTGCCACCCACCACCCGCCAACCCCTCTTTATGCTACTGCTACTCTCTGTTCATCGTATATGCATAGTCACTTTAACCATATCTACATGTACATACTACTTCAATCAGCCTGACTAACCGGTGTCTGTATGTAGCCTCGCTACTTTTATAGCCTCGCTTCTGTATGTAGCCTCGCTACTTTTATAGCCTCGCTACTGTTTTTCACTGTCTTTTTACCTTTGTTTTTATTTCTTTACTTACCTATTGTTCACCTAATACCTTTTTTTGCACTATTGGTTAGAGCCTGTAAGTAAGCATTTCACTGTAAGGTCTACCTACACCTGTTGTATTCTGCGCACGTGACAAATAACCTTTGATTTGATTTGACGTGATCAATGGAGCACTGCTCCACTGTCATTAAAGACTATTTTTCTCCAACGTTTGGTGTTGAGGGGTACAATCAGGCCATACGGAGAGAGAGGCTCTGTGGAGAGAGGTAGATGGAGACTGGCTGTGGCTGGGGTGGACTGTATTGTTTGGGGACTGGAGATTGGGAATCTGTGGGACTGTGGAATCCAGGCAGGAAGGACCGAAGTGAGACACAGCCATGCCTTGTGCTTACGGAGGGAAGAGAGGAAGGGAGGAAACCTATAAAGAGATTTATAATAGAAAAGACAGGGGAAGAATAAGAGAGCAAGAGAGAGAGAGAGAGAAACACGGATATAGAGAGAGGTAGAAAGAGAGTGAAATGTAAATGAAATTAGAGAGGGAAAGAGAATGAGTCAATAATAATTATCTAAAAAGGGAAAGGGATGAGAGAGAGCCAAGAAAAGAGAGAGTTGAATGAGAAAAGGAAGAGAGGAGGAACAAAACAAAAACATGAAAAAAGGAGAGCCACCATTCTTCCGCCTGGAAATCCCAGGGGCTGAATAGTTCCGGTTAATGCCCACCCGCCAAGCATAGACAATCACACACCGCCGCCGTACAGTGTCCCTCACACATATCCCCGGAATTGGGACAAGGCCTTTCACAGGCTCCCCGTGACTCCACACACAGACTACAGACTGTAACTCACTCAGGCGTGTGTGTGTGAGGTGGGTGGGTGGGTTGGGTGTGTGTGTGAGTGTGTTCTTGTGTGCGTGCACGTGTACGTGCACACGTGTGTGCGCACGTGTGTGCTTGTGTATTCTGCATGTGTGCTTATGTATGTGAGACATAGAGAGAGAGAGAGATAGAGAGACAGAAAGAGTGAGTGATTGTGTTAGTGTGTTTAAAGGGAAATAGTGCAAGAGTGTGTGTGTGTATGTGTGTGTCTGCATGTCATTGTGTCTCCCACACAGAACAGTGAGCAAGCATTTGGTCATGAGGGTTAACTTAAAAGAGACCATCAGAAACAATAACAATTAAACAATAACAATTCAAGTTTAAAAAATTAAGCTGGCTTGGACAGAAGATTATGTGTATCAAGGAAGAGAGAGCTGAGCAAAAGACAGAAAGAAGGGGGCAGGGGAGAAAGTCAGAGAAAGAGAAAAAGAGAGAAAAAGAGAGGGGTAGAGAGTGTGTCTTCTGCCTGTTTGCTCTCTCTATATGATGGCTCTCTTTACTGGGTCAGGGAGGTCTGTCTACGGCAGCCTGTCAGCTAGCTGAAAGCATGCCTTCGTCTGTACTTGGCCCAAAGCTACATCACAGCCAGTAGGATGCAGAGCACGTCTTTCAAAGCCATTCTATTTTTTGATACTTTTTCCATCAGGCACATTTTTTTCCTGATATCTGACTGCTTTCAGTAGGCAACATAGAATGTGACAAGGGAGAATCACTGGTCTACTGAGATCGCATACCGACCTATAAGGCTTTGACATCCGTGTAAATGTGCAGTCGTCAGTGAGGAGGTCTGACAGGGTCAGGTCGAGTCGCAGTTAAAGGCATTAGATCACAGTCGATATGACACTCCACAT
>NC_048573.1:27024487-27049487 GCF_013265735.2 Oncorhynchus mykiss | reverse complement strand
GTAAACATGAGTGTCTCCACATGCACACAAACACTTCAAAGTGTCTCCTCTGTGTGTTGCCTTCCTGTTCTAATTCTCCATTCTCCATCTTTGAACGATCCCTTTGAACATCCTTCCCCTTTCTGCATCTCTTCTCCGCGTCTTCCCTCTCATTGTTTTGGGGCCTCCCCGGCGCATTCATTTCTTACGTTGTTTCCAACAGCCTTTTGACGCTTTCCTGCGCACGCTAGTACTACAGGTTGGGTTGTGGTTGTTTGTTGTGTGTTTATTACGTTATGTTACATGTACTGCCTTTGCATCCGCGAATCACTTAGCAAACAGAGCGTGGTCTTTCACATCAATATTTTAGAATACACTTCATTTGGATAGTCCTACGAGTCCTATGATGCTCAAACTATTTTAAGTTTCTTTATGATGTTTGCTAAAACATGACATCAACAGACACCCAGCAACTTACTTTCTCTGCTGAGCAATTCTCTAGCTAGCAGAACTTCTGGTGCCTTCTGTGTTCTGGGGAGTCACGTCTGGGGCACTCACATCCAGCATGCTTCCTCCTTAGTGAGGCTCAGGGCATATCTCTGTCCCCTGCTTGTCTAGAGCAGTGGATAAGAGCTCCATGCTCCCACAGACATGCAGATCAGACATGCTGTCAGGTAGAGTGGAGTTCTTTAGAATAGGAGACATAGACAGACAGAGAGAGACAGGGGCAATGGAAGAGCTTTCAGAGAGAGATGGGTAATGGATTTCCTGTGTTCTTCCTTGTCCTTTCTGAAATACATCCTTTCTTCGCTTTCTGAGCAGTCTGTTTTGAAAGCTGTGGACTTAGAAGTCATACATTAAAAGGTACAATATGCAGAAATTTCTCAGCCATTTCCTGGTTGCTAAAATTGTAATGGTTCGGCCAATTAAGTTTGTGACAAAACAATAAATGTTAGTGTTGACCATTTAAACCGTTGTGAAATATCTTTTCAATAACCAAACATATTGTATTTTCAGCTGTTTGAAGCTGGTGTACAAAACCAAAAGTAAAAACAGCAAAAACGAAACTGAAGAACGGGAAGCATAAAAATATCGCACATAGAACAGATCTGCCGCTTCTTAGACTTGCTTTCAATGAGAATGACAGATCTATAACTTACATTTCTACTTGAATTTGGTGCGGTCACCCAAAAAGTTACATATTGCAGCTTTAAGTTATTCTTTCTAGTTTAGAGTTTAGACTTCATCGCTGTTAATATGACTACTTTTGTTCAATTTTGTATTTTTTATTTATATATTTTTTTATAAGGGGGGATTTTGATTAATTCTGACATGTATGTTTCTGGGAGAGACTGGAATTGCCTTTTTGACATTTGAACACAAACCGTATTGAATAATCTATGCTGAGATCCTTTTCCACAAGAGCTCGAAATCGCAGTCGCCCGCAGTGACATATGATAATGACTTTCCTCTTCACCATGCCCTTAAACTGACTGTATACATCTCTGTCACGACATGATAAAGCCTCAATGGCTTTTTATGGTGATCGATTTTTTTTTATCCAATGATTTTTTTTACTGAAAAATGACTGCATCCTTCCGCCTCCCCCCTCTTCAAGGTAAATTGGATCTTATTATCGGCAATAAAGTCTGTGACATTTTTTTTGCAACATTCTGATGGAGGGGGGGCACGGCAGTATATACATTTTCCGTTGACACTAAAGACAGCAATTTTGAACTATTTAAACATTAACATTTAAATGCTTGGATTGATTGTCTGAAAGGCAAATTTAACACACAAGTGATTCATCCTGTCTCCAGTCGTTGTCCATTAAGTAGCCGTCGCTGATTGATCGCCAATGTTGTCTGGACATCTCCTCACAGACACCTTTCCAATTACAGCTTTTAGAATGACTGTCATCCACCATCAACAGTGTGATGGCTTCATCCAGTGGCGGATGAGGGAGGATGATCATTTTTTTTATGAGCATGGCCTTATTTCTACAATAAACAAATATATAAAACGCAAAATGTAAAGTGTTGGTCCCATGTTTCATTAGCTGAAATAAAAGATACCAGAAATGTTCCATACAAAAAGCTTATTTCTCTCAAATGTTGTGGCCAATTTTTTTTTTACATCTCTGTTAGTGAGCGAAATCCATCTACCTGACCGGTGTGGCATATCAAAAAGCTGATTAAACAGCATGATCATTACACAGGTGCACCTTGTGCTGGGGACAATAAAAGGCCACTCTAAAATGTGCAGTTTTGTCACACAGCACAATGCCACAGATGTCTCAAGTTTTGAGGTGGACAATCCTGCTGACTGCAGGAATTTGAATGCACAGAGATACCGTGATGAGATCCTGAGGTCTGTTGTTGTACCATTCATCTGCCACCATCACCTCATGTTTCAGCATGATAATGCACGGACCCATGTAGCTAGGATCTGTACACAAGTCCTGGAAGTTGAAATTCTCCCAGTTCTTCCTTGACCTGCATACTCACCAGACATGTCACCCATTGAGCATGTTTGGGATGCTCTGGATCAAGGTGTACGACAGCGTGTTCCAGTTCCCGCCAATATCCAGCAACTTCGCACAGCCATTGCAGAGGGGTGGGACAATACTCCACAGGCAGATGCATATCTGTATTCCCAGTCATGTGAAATCCATAGATTTGGGCTCAATGAATTTATTTCAATTGAATTGTAACTCAGTAAACTCTTTGAAATTGTTGCATGTTGCATTTCTATTTTTATTCAGTATATTACAGCATATTGGATGACTGTCATTCATATTCCATTCACCCAGCTCAATCGATAGGTGTAGGCTACTACATGTACTCAATTTTTTCCTATACCAATCATGAGGTTGCCGACCTAGCCTATGAAGGAAAGTTTACATGTTACAGTGCATTTGGAAAGTATTCAATCCCCTTGTCTTTTTCCACATTTTGCAACGTTACAGCCTTATTCTAAAATTGATCATTATAATTTTTTTTATCATCAATCTACACACAATATCCCATAATGATAATAATAAACTGATATATCACATTTACATAAGTATTCAGACCCTTTACTCAGTACTTGGTTGAAACACCTTTGGCAGCGATACAGCCTCGAGTCTTCTTGTGTATAACGCTACGAGCTTGGCACACCTGTATTTGTGGAGTTTCTTCCATTTTCCTCTGCAGATCCTCTCAAGCTCTGTAAGGTTAGATGGAGACCGTAGCTGCACAACTATTTTCAGGTCTTTCCAGATATGTTTGATCAGGGCCACTCAAGGACATTCTGAGACTTGTTCCGTAGCCACACCTGCATTGTCTTGGCTGTGTGCTTAGAGTTGTTGTCCTGTTGGAAGGTGAACCTTTGCCCCAGTTTGAGGTCCTGAGCACTCTAGAGCACGGTTTCATCAAGGATCGCTGTACTTTGCTCCGTTCATCTTTCCCTTGATCCTGAATAGTGCCCCAGTATTTGCTGCTGAAAAACATCACCACACATCACCGTAGGGATGGTGCCAGGTTTCCTCCAGACGTGATGCTTGGCATTCAGGCCAAAGAGTTCAATCTTGGTTTCATCAGACCAGAAAATCTTGTTTCTCATGGTCTGAGAGTCCTTTAGGTGCCTTTTGGCAAAATCCAAGCAGGCTGTCGTGTGCATTTTACTGAGGAGTGGCTTCCATCTGGCCACTCTACCATAAAGACCTGATTGGTGGAGTGCTGCAGAGATGGTTGTCCTTCTGGAAGGTTCTCCCAACTCCACAGAGGAACTCTGAAAGTCTGTCAGAGTGACCATCAGGTTTTCGGTCACCTCCCTGACCAAGGCCCTTCTCCCCCAATTGCTCCCCCACTAGCTAGTTTGGCCAGGTGGCCAGCTCTAGGAAGAGTCTAGGTGGTTCCAAACTTCTACCATTTCAGAATGATGGAGGCCACTGTGATCTTGGGGACCTTCAATGCTGCAGATATATTTTGGTACCTATCCCCAGATCTGTACCCCGACACAATCCTGTCTCGGAGCTCTACAGACAATTCCTTTGACCTCATGGGTTGGTTTTCGCTCTGACATGCACTGTCAACTGTGGGAGCTAATATAGACAGGTGTGTGTGTCCAATCAATTTAATTTACCACAGGTGGACTCCAATCTAATTGTAGCAACATCCCAAGGATGATCAATGGTAACAGGATACACCTCATCTCAATTTCAAGTCTCATAGCAAAGGGTCTGAATACTTATGTAAATAAGGTATGTGTTTTTTTGTATTTTTAATACATTTGTAAACACTTCTGAAAACCTATTTTCACTTTGTCATTATGGAGTATTGTGTGTAGATTGATGATAAAAAATGTATACATTTTAGAATAAGGCTGTAATGAAACAAAATGTGGAAAAAGGGAAGGGGTCTGAATACTTTCCAAATGCGCTGTAGGTGCACAGAAATTTGAGTAATCAAGGTGACAGACAGTGACAAATTCAATACCTTCTTGCACACTCTTGCTAGCGTCTAGCTGATCTAGTGTGTAATCATTAGTCCAACATTTGCATACAAGAGTTTCTATTGGACAAATTCAGGTATGTTTATTCCCGTTTTGTTCCATTTGCTTCCGTTTCAGAAAAAAAAATAATTCAACAGTATCACAGGAATGAATTCACCCCTGATCACACACAAACACAGTTCACTTCCATAGGAGCCACATACAGTACAAACAGCAGGAACATTTAGCTCATTGTATAGTTCTTTCTCGCATCTATGTACTCTCCTCCTCTCACCTTTTCACATCACATCAGCTAAATGTTACCAAGCGAAAAAAAAACTTTCCAATCCAAACCTTTATATCATAACCACTAACCGCTACACACAGCCTACATTGTTGTCACAATATTAGCTAACAACATTTGTAACGTCATAGTCAATATAGTTACTAGAACTACTCGCGACAATGCAGTACAATCAGCAAGCAGTTTAGCAGTTAAACTGGCGGGCCCTGGTGGCAATACATTTATACAACCAAACGCTTACCTTGACTTGGAAAGTTCCAGCGTTGGAAAGCCATAGCCAGCTAGCTGACATAGCATCCCTCTCTTCTACTTGCCCAAGCCGGGTGTTGAGGAGGTTAAACTAGCTAAGTGAAAGTGAAAAAAATCTACAAATAAATATGAACTCAGCAATAAAAAGAAAAGTCCCTTTTTCAGGACCCAATCTATCCCCATATTGTTTTTATTTATTTTTCTGCTTTTTTGCACACCAGTATTTCTACTTGTGCATCATCATCTGCTCATCTATCACTCCAGTGTTAATTTGCTTAATTGTGATTACTTTGCTACTATGGCCTATTTATTGCCTTACCTTCTCACGCCATTTGCACACACCTTCTTTTTTCCTATTGTGTTATTGACTGTACGCTTGTTTATTCCATGTGTGACTCTGTGTTGTTGTTTGTGTCCCACTCCTTTGCTTTATCTTGGCCAGGGCGCAGTTGTAAATGAGAAGCAAAAAAAATAAAATATATATATATATATATTTATAAAGCCCTTCTTACATCAGCTGATATCTCAAAGTGCTGTACAGAAACCCAGTCTAAAACCCCAAGCAGCAAGCAATGCAGGTGTAGCAGCATGGTGGCTAGGAACAACTCCCTAGAAAGGCCAGAACCTAGGTAGAAACCTAGAGAGGCACCAGGCTATGAGGGGTGGCCAGTCCTATTCTGGTTGTGCCGGGTGGAGATTATAACAGAACATGGCCAAGATGTTCAAATGTTCATAGATGACGAGCAGGGTCAAATAATAATAATCACAGTGGATGTCGAGGGTGCAACAGGTCAGCACCTCATGAGTAAATGTCAGTTGGCTTTTCATAGCCGATCATTCAGAATATCTCTACCGCTCCTGCTGTCTCTAGAGACTTGAAAACAGCAGGTCTGGGACAGGTAGCACATCCGGTGAACAGGTCAGGGTTCCATAGCCGCAGGCAGAACAGTTGAAACTGGAGCAGCAGCACGGCCAGGTGGACTGGGGATAGCAAGGTGTCATCAGGCCAGGTAGTCCTGAGGCATGGTCCTAGGGCTCAGGCCCTCCAAAAGAGAGAAATATAGAAAGAGAAAGAAAGAAAGAGGGAAAGAGAGAAGGAATTAGAGAGAGCATACTTAAATTCACACAGGATACCGGATAAGACAGGAGAAACACTCCAGATATAACAGACTGACCCTAGCCCCCCTGACACATAAACTACTACAGCATAAATACTGGAGGCTGAGACAGGAGGGATCGGGAGACATTGTGGCCCCATCCGACGTTACCGCCGGACAAGGCCAAACAGGCAGGATATAACCCCACCGACTTTGCCAAAGCACTGCCCTCACACCACTAGAGGGATATCTTCAACCACCAACTTACCATCCTGAGACAAGGCCGAGTATAGCCCACAAAGATCTCCGCCACGGCACAACCCAAGGGGGGGGGGGGCGCAAACCCAGACAGGAAGATCATGTCAGTGACTCAACACACTCAAGTCACGCACCCCTCCTAGGGACGGCATGGAAGAGCACCAGTAAGCCAGTGACTCAGCCTCTGTAATAGGGTTAGAGTCAGAGAATCCCAGTGGAGAGAGGGGAACCGGCCAGGCAGAGACAGCAAGGGCGGTTCGTTGCGCCAGTGCCTTTCCGTTCACCTTCACACTCCTGGGCCAGACTAGACACAATCATATGACCTACTGAAGAGATGAGTCTTCAATAAAGACCTAAAGGTTGAGACCGAGTCTGCGTCTCTCACATGGGTAGGCAGACCATTCCATAAAAATGGAGCTCTATAGGAGAAAGCCCTGCCTCCAGCTGTTTGCTTAGAAATTTTAGGGACAGTTAGGAGGCCTGCGTCTTGTGACCGTAGCGTACTTGTAGGTATGTACGGTAGGACCAAATCGGAAAGATAGGTAGGAGCAAGTCCTTGTAATGCTTTGTAGGTTAGCAGTAAAACCTTGAAATCAGCCCTTGCCTCAACAGGAAGCCAGTGTAGAGATGCTAGCACTGGAGTAATATCATCACATTTTTGGATCTAGTCAAGATTCTAGCAGCCATGTTTAGCACTAACTGAGGTTTATTTAGTGCTTTATCCGGGTAGCCGGAAAGTAGAGCATTGCAGTAGTCTAACCTAGAAGTGGCAAAAACATGGATTAATTTTTCTTCATCGTTTTAGGACAGGAAGTTTCTGATTTTTGCAATGTTACGTAGATGGAAAAAAGCTGTCCTTGAAACAGTTTTAATATGTTCGTCAAAAGAGGGATCAGGGTCCAGAGTAACGCTGAGGTCCTTCACAGTTTTATTTGAGATGACTGTACAACCATCAAGATTAATTGTCAGATTCAACAGAAGATCTCTTTGTTCCTTGGGACCTAGAACAAGCATCTCTGTTTTGTCCGAGTTTAAAAGTAGAACATTTGCAGCCATCCACTTCCTTATGTCTGAAACACAGGCTTCCAGCGACAGCAATTTTAGGGCTTCACCATGTTTTCTCCAAATGTACAGCTGTGTGTCATCCGCATAGCAGTGAAAGTTAACATTAGGTTTCTGAATGACATCACCAAGAGGTAAAATATATAGTGAAAACAATAGTGGTCCTAAAACGGAACCTTGAGGAACACCAAAATGTACAGTTGATTTGTCAGAGGACAAACCATCCACAGAGACAAACTGATATCTTTCCGACAGATAAGAACTAAACCAGGCCAGAACTTGTCCGTGTAGACCAATTTGGGTTTCCAATCTCTCCAAAAGAATGTGGTGATCGATGGTATCAAAAGCAGCACTAAGGTCTAGGAGCACGAGGACATGCAGAGCCTCGGTCTGACGCCATTAAAAGGTAATTTACCACCTTCACAAGTGCAGTCTCAGTGCTATGATGGGGTCTAAAACCAGACTGAAACGTTTCGTATACATTATTTGTCTTCAGGATGGCAATTAGTTGCTGCGCAACAGCTTTCTCTAAAATATTTGAAAGGAATGGGAGATTCGATATAGGCAGATCGTTTTTTAAATATTTTCTGGATCAAGGTTTGGCTTTTTCAAGAGAGGCTTTATTACTGCCACTTTTAGTGAGTTTGGTACACATCCGGTGGATAGAGAGCCGTTTAAGATGTTCAACATAGGAGGGCCAAGCACAGGAAGCAGCTCTTTCAGTAGTTTAGTTGGAAAAGGGTCCAGTATGCAGCTTGAAGGTTTAGAGGCCATGATTATTTTCATCATTATGTCAGGAGATATAATACTAAAACACTTGAGTGTCTCCCTTGATCCTAGGTCCTGTCAGTTCTGTGCAGACTCAGGACAAATTAGCTTTGAAGGAACACACATATTTAAAGAGGAGTCCGTAATTTGCTTTCTAATGATCATGATCTTTTCATCAAAGAAGTTCATGAATTTATCAGTATCAAAAATACATTTTGGATTGTTCTTATTTTCCTAAATTAAGTTAGAAAAATAGGATGATCGAGCAGCAGTGAGGGCTCTTCGATACTGCACGGTACTGTCTTTCCAAGCTAGTCGGATGACTTCCAGTTTGGTGTTGCGCCATTTCCGTTCCAATATTCTGGAAGCTTGCTTCAGAGCTCGGGCTTTTCAGAATACCAGGGAGCTAGTTTCTTCTGACAAATATTTTTTGTTTTTAGGGGTGCGACTGCATCTAGGGTATTGCACAAGGTTAAATTGTGTTCCTCAGTTAGGTGGTTAACTGATTTTTGTACTCTGACGTCCTTGGGTAGGCGGAGGGAGTCTGGAAGGGCATCTAGGAATCTTTGGGTTGTCCGAGAATTTATAGCACGACTTTTGATGATCCTTGGTTGGGGTCTGAGCAGATTATTTGTTGAGATTGGAAACGTAAAAAACTTGTTCTCTACTAGTTTACCTGGTAAAATAAAGGTGAAATAAAAAATAATTGTAAAGGGTTTAAACACTGTTTCCCATGTTTGTTCAATGAACCATAAACAATGAATGAACATGCACCTGTGGAACGGTCGTTAAGACACTAACAGCTTACAGACGGTAGGCAATTAAGGTCACAGTTATGAAAATTTAGGACAGTAAAGAGGCCTTTCTACTGACTCTGGAAAACACCAAAAGAAAGATGCCCAGGGTCCCTGCTCATCTGCGTGAACGTGCCTTAGGCATGATGCAAGGAGGCATGAGGACTGCAGATGTGGCCAGAGCAATAAATTGCAATGTCTGTTCTGTGAGACGCCTAAGATAGAACTACAGGGAGACAGGACAGACAGCTGATCGTCCTCGCAGTGGCAGACCACATGTAACAACACCTGCACAGGATCAGTACATCCAAACAACACACCTGCGGGACAAGTACAGGATGGCTTCAACAACTGCCCGAGTTACACCAGGAATGGAAAATCCCTCCATCAGTGCTCAGACTGTCCGCAATAGGCAGAGAGAGGCTGGACTGAGGGCGTGTAGGCCTGTTGTAAGGCAGGTCCTCACCAGACATCACCGTCAACAACGTCGCCTATTGGCACAAACCCACCGTTGCTGGACCAGACAGGACTGGCAAAATGTGCTCTTCATTGACGAGTCACGGTTTTGTCACACCAGGGGGGATGGTCGGATTCGCGTTTCTCGTCAAAGGATTGAGCGTTACACCGAGTCCTGTACTCTGGAGCGGGATCGATTTGGAGGTGGAGGGTCCGTCATGGTCTGGGGCGGTGTGTCACAGCATCATCGGACTAAGCTTGTTGTCAGTGCAGGCAATCTCAACACTGTGTGTTACAGGGAAGACATCCTCCTCCCTCATGTTGTACCCTTCCTGCAGGCTCATCCTGATATGACCCTCCAGCATAACAATGACACCAGCCATGTTGCACATATGGGACCTGTTGGATCGAGGGCTAAGGCTAGGGCCATTCCCCCCATAAATGTCAGGGAACTTGCAGGTGGAACTTGCCTTGGTGGAAGAGTGAGGTAACATCTAACAGCAAGAACTGGCAAATCTGGTGCAGTTCATGAGGAGGAGATGCACTGTAGTACTTAATGCAGAGGGTGGCCACACCAGATACTGACTGTTACTTTTGATTTTGACCCCCCCTTTGTTCAGGGACACATTATTACATTTCTGTTAGTCACATGTCTGTGGAACTTGTTCAGTTTATGTCTCAGTTGTTGAATCTTGTTATGTTCATACAAATATATACACATGTTAAGTTTGCTGAAAATAAACACATTTGAGTGTGAGGATGTTTCTTTTTTTGCTGAGTTTAGCTCTCTCCCTCTCTCTTTCTTGCTTCTATTTCCTTTTTATAGAAAATAATTTGTTAAAAACTGTTCAACTATTTTCTTTCTCTCTCTTTGAGTCAACTACTCACAACAATTTATGCACTGCAGTGGTAGCTAACTGTAGCTTATGCTTTCAGTGCTAGATTCATTATCTGATCCTTTGATTGAGTGGACAATGTCATTTCATGCTGTGAGATCTTTGACAGGTTGGAGGACGTACTCCGGAAGTTGTCATAATTACTGTGTAAGCCTATGGAAGGGGGTGAGAACCACGAGCCTCTGAGGTTTTGTATTGAACTCAATGTACCCAGAGGAGGACGGAAACTTGCTGTCCTCTGGCTACACCATGGTGCTCCCTAAAGAGTGCTGTTGAGGCTAATGTAGACTGTCATTGCAAAACAGTGTTACAGTTTAATTAAGTATTTGGTGACATGAATGTATTTAATATAGTTTTATCTAAAAAGGATAACTTTTTAAATGTTTCACAATTTTAATTTGTATGAAATTCACTGAGGAGGATGGTCCTCCCCTTCCTCCTCTGAGGAGCCTCCACTGCCTTCATCTACTGTGCATGGACAAAAGGGGTGGGGACAAAATGCACTACCCAAGCAAACAATTTCCATCCATGACAATTTTGTCTATAGAAGGTGTATCAGTATTTTTGAAGCCACATTTGCCTAATAATAGATAATGGCTGAAAGTGGAGGCTGCTGAGGGCAGGACGGCTCACAACAATGGCTGGAACAGAGCGAATGGAAAGGCATCAAACACATGGAAACCATGTATTTGATACCATTCCACTTATTCCGCTCCATCCATTACCACCAGCCCGTCCTCCCCAATTAAGGTGCCACCAACCTCCTGTGATGGCTGTGTACAAAACGGCACCGTGTTCCATACATATTGCATTATACAGGGCCCATACTCTGGTAAAAAGTAGAGCACAATACTTTTCAGAGTCCGCCAATATCATGTCATGTGGCCCTTCAAAGCAATCAATTGACTGATCTTAAGACCGTGTCTTCTATATGTCCGGGACCATTTAGAAATTGGATCATGTGCTGTATTATGCATGCTATATGTAACATAATTTTCTATAGCCTGCTTGCCGTATAATGGACATGAAAAGGCACCTCAGCAGATAGGTTGTAACGACCTGAGTTAGTGCAATATCCATCATGGTCTGTGGGGTCAAACCAAGCCTGCCATCGACTGATCTACTAACAGGGAAACGTGAGTTAGTGCCACTCCTGGAGATAACCTGAAGTAGCGTTCTATTTAAAAGCAAGCTGATATAGTCCGGTGCAAACCTTCCTTTCAAAACCACAACATAACCACTTGAACATAGCAAATAAGTATCTTCCTGTTTTATGCCGTTAGCTAAACGTTAACAACCACGTGAATACGGCAAAGGAGTATCCTCCTGTGTTACGCCGGTAGCTTTGTCCATCTGACACTCCCGTAGCTTCCTACACGAAGGAGCTTTTTGTCCATGACGTTCGCTATCGTGTTTTCTGGGTTCTTCCATTGCTGATGCATTTCACCTCGCCTGTCCCCGCGTCACTAGCCCGAGTCGGGGCTGCCGATGACGAACTGTACCTCTCTGCACATTTGCGACGTCCAGAAACGTACCAGTTCATGTACTGTATGGGCCCCTACTCCGATGGACTGGGCTGCTCTGCTCAAACATGCAGGAAAGAGCGCTGCACTATGGGACTTTG
The DNA here is from genome assembly GCF_013265735.2 of Oncorhynchus mykiss. Lineage (NCBI taxonomy): Eukaryota > Metazoa > Chordata > Actinopteri > Salmoniformes > Salmonidae > Oncorhynchus > Oncorhynchus mykiss. The sequence goes on along the minus strand of NC_048573.1, from coordinate 27,037,524 downwards.
AGCTATAGCACCATGGTGTGTGTGTGTGTGTGTGTGTGTGATGGGTGTGTCTATAATGTGACACATTCAACTGCTTTTGCCTTGTTGTATGTCTGATGGCTGTGTGGGCGTTCTGGCGATGTGGCCACTGGAACATGAAGAGACAGTCAAGTTGATTAATGCATCCGTTCGGGCATCTCAACAGCTACGGAGATGGAGAAGGAGGAAAGGGGAGGATGGAGTATAAGGTCTGAACATGTATGAGTGCTGTGAGAGTGTATGAGAATGCACACCAGCAACGCACACAGGCATGCGCGCGCACACACACGCACGCACGCACGCACGCACACACACACACACACACACACACACAACCAATACATGATTCCCCACCAGAAATATGTATTTCTTAGTCCTCTTTCATTCCCAGATATTATCAGGATAGCCTGGATAATAAAAAAGTATTCTGAGAATCTAAAGCATTGAGTGTCTGTAGTAAATATCCCCATTAGAGTTGTCTCAGGGCCTGAGCCAAATGCTCAGTCTTATTGATGCCTCTGCACCTACACAATCACACACAGTATTGTCTGTATTGCACAGAATAACTCTTTCGCCATTGATTTCTACTTTTCATTAGGTAGTGTACCAGACTTGGGCTATTTGACAATACACTCTTTATGGCATTGGGTTCCTTTATCAAGTGGGAATGGCAACAGGAGGAGTAAAAACACAGCCATCCACTTTCAGATACTGCTAAGTACGGAGATACGATCACAACTAGAGCCTGTCTGGCTTCGAGGGTCATCCAGACACTTTTCTGTCGCTTCCATTGATTTCAGTTGATTCACCTGTTCGAAGTTTACTTTGCTTATTTGGTTTCGATAAATGTCCAACAATTCAGATATTTCTGTTATTAAGGAATAATAGTGTGTTATAGAGGACTAATCTATACATTATCTGCTTGGTCAGACCATGGGAATGCATGGATGCCCTTATGTCACGATCGTCGTAAGCACACCAACGTGCAGCGTGATCTGGGCACAACAAAACAATAAAGAACAACCGAACCGTGATGTTCTGGAGTGCTCACAGGCAACAACACAAAAACAAGATCCCACCAAAACACAGTGGGGAAATGGCTGCCTAAATATGATCCCCAATCATAGACAACGATAAACAGCTGCCACTGATTGGGAACCATTCCAGGCCAACATAGAAAAAAACAACCTAGATAGGAACACCCCCCCCCCCCCCCCCCCCACCCTAGTCACACCCCGACCTAACCAAAATAGAGAATAAAAAGGCTCTCTATGGTCAGGGCGGGACACCTTAATTACCTTTCCTCTAGCCCTTCGCTGTAAAAATGTATTCCCGCCTGGATCAGATGGTAGCATTATTAAAAATGAATTCATGGGAATTGAGTAGTGGCATGTATGAAAGGAAGGTGTGATACTTTTCACTCAGTGTGAGTGTAGGTGTGCAACTGACATGTGGCTCTTTCTCCTTCCTGATCTTTCTCTGATCTTTCTCTCCCTCTCCTCCGTCTCTCTTTCCCTTCCCTTTTCCCTCATCTCTCGCTCTCTCTCTCTCTCTCTCCTTGTATCTCTCTCTCTCTCTCTCTCTCTCTCTCTCTCCTCTTCCTGTATCTCTCTTTCTCCCTGTATCTATCTCTCTCTCTCCCTGTATCTCTCTCTCTCTCTCTCTCCTCTTCGTGGATCTCTCTCTCCCTGTATCTCTCTCTTCCTGTATCTCTCTCTCTCCCCTTCCTGTATCTGTATCTCTCTCTCCTCTTCCTGTATCTCTCCTATTCCTCTTCCTGTTTATGTATCTCTCTATCCTCTTCCTGTATCTCTCCTCTTCCTGTATCTGTATCTCTCTCTCTCCTCTTCCTGTATCTCTCCTCTTCCACTTCGTGCATCTGTATCTCTCTCTCTCTCCTCTTCCTCTTCCTGTAAATGTATCTCTCTCCTCTTCCTCTTCCTGTATCTCTCCTCTTCCTGTATCTGTATCTCTCCCTCTACTCTTCCTCTTCCTGTATCTGTATCTCTCTCATATTCCTCTTCACGTATCTCCCCTCTTCCTCTTCCTGTATCTGTATCTCTCTCTCTATTCTTCCTCTTCCTGTATATGTATCTCTCTCTCCTATTCCTGTATCTGTATCTCTCCTCTTCCTGTATCTGTATCTCTCCTCTTCCTGTATCTGCATCTCTCTCTCTCTCCTCTTCCTGTATCTGTATCTCTCTCTCTATTCTTCCTCTTCCTGTATATGTATCTCTCTCTCCTATTCCTGTATCTGTATCTCTCCTCTTCCTGTATCTGTATCTCTCCTCTTCCTGTATCTGTATCTCTCTCTCTACTCTTCCTCTTCCTGTATCCGTATCTCTCTCTCTCCTCTTCCTCTTCCTGTATCTGTATCTCTCTCTCTCTCCTCTTCCCTTATCTGTATCTCTCTCTCCTCTTCCTGTATCTGTATCTCTCCTCTTCCTCTTCATGTATCTCTCATCTTCCTCTTCCTGTATCTTTATCTCTCTCTCTCCTCTTCCTGTATCTCTCCTCTTCCTCTTCCTGTATCTGTATCTCTCTCTCCTCTTCCTGTATCTGTATCTCTCTCTCCTCTTTCTCTTCCTGTAACTGTATCTCTCTCTTTCTCTCTCCTCTTCCTGTATCTCTCCTCTTCCGCTTCCTGTATCTGTATCTCTCTCTCCTCTTCCTGTATATCTCCTCTTCCTCTTCCTGTATCCGTATCCCTCTCTCTCCTCTTCCTCTTCCTGTATCTGTATCTCTCTCCTCTTACTCTTTCTGTATATGTATCTCTCTCTCTTCCTGTATCTGTATCTCTCTCTCTCTTCTTCCTGTATCTCTCCTCTTACTCTTCCGGTATCCATATCTCTCTCTCCTCTTCCTGTATCTGTATCTCTCTCTCTCCTCTTCCTCTTCCTCTTCCTCTTCCTGTATCTGTATCTCTCTCTCTCCTCTTCCTCTTCCTGTATCTGTATCTCTCCTCTTCCTCTTCATGTATCTCTCCTCTTCCTCTTCCTTTATCTGTATCTCTCTCTCCTCTTCCTGCATCTGTATCTCTCTCCTCTTCCTGTATCTCTCTCTCCTCTTCCTGTATCTGTATCTCTCCTCTTCCTCTTCCTGTATCTGTATCTCTCTCATATTCCTCTTCATATATATCTCCTCTTCCTCTTCCTGTATCTGTATCTCTCTCTCCTCTTCCTCTTCCTGTATCTGTATCTCTCTCTCTTCTTCCTGTCTCTCTCTCCTCTTCCTGTATCTCTCCTCTTTCTCTTCCTGTATCTCTCCTCTTCCTCTTCCTGTATCTGTATCTCTCTCTCTCTCTCTCCTCTTCCTCTATCTCTCCTCTTCCTCTTCCTGTATATGTGTCTCTCTCTCTCCTCTTCTTGTATCTCTCCTCTTCCTCTTCCTGTATCTGTATCTCTCTCTTTCTCTCCTCTTCCTGTATCTGTATCTCTCTCTCCTCTTCCTGTATCTCTCCTCTTCCTGTATCTGTATCTGTATCTGTATCTCTCTCTCTCTCTTTCGCTCTCCCTCTCTCTCTCTCGCTCTCTCGCTCTCTCTCTCTCTCTCTCTCTCTCTCTCTCTCTCTCTCTCTCGTCTTCCAGCAGCAGGCTCTCACACACATGATGTACACGGGCCATTATTCCATGTAATGGTCTTTACCACATACTCACACATCAACAGACCCCTACCGGAGACTGCACTGACAGCATGCTTGTTTATCTTAATGTGTGTGTGTGTGTGTGAGTGTGGTGATGCTTGTGATGTGCTTCTGTGTATTAAAGTGTAACTATTCCCATTCCCCCATCTTCCTTCCCTCCTCTCCTATCCGCTCTGTCCATCTTCCTCTCCATCACCGCTCTCTCCCTCTGTCTGAAACGAAATGGCCACCTCCTAAATGGGCCACTCAATGCGTCTAGATGATGCTTATTATCAAGGTCTACTCCTCAGCGTATACATCACCCCGCTGCCTCTCCTTCTCCAGCCTCATCCCCCTATCCTCCACGCTCCTCCCAAGGTGTGTCATCCATCACTACTCCCTCTCTCTTGTTTTGTCTCCTCTCTTCTGCCATATCTTTCCCTGCATGATTTGCCCCTCCGGAACGATTCCATGGCATGTGAAATACAGCATTGGGCAACATATGTCTCCCGCAATCAATTCTCGCCACAGGGTTATCTTTCCAGCCCGACCATTCTCTCTCCCACTTAATCTTCTGTCAGAGTGCTTTAGGAATTGAGGAGGAATGGGTAAGTTCTGACCTATGAATGGGACCTTATTGGTGAACACGAATGCCTCCCGAGTCCCTAGTTAATCAACCATCAAAATGCATATGATGTTAAGATTTCAGGTTTATTTCTTTATGTTGTGATGTGCCATGACTGTCCTGTGAGGATCCAAATAGGTCCAATCAGGTTTGCAATGACCCCTTTCACCCACAGAGGAGGGTGGAGAGAACTGGTGGGGATTAACAACTCACGTCCTGTTGTAAATCAAATTGATTGTCACGTTCTGACATTTATTTTCCTTTGTTTTGTCTTTATTTAGTATGGTCAGGGTGTGAGTTGGGGTGGGCAGTCTATGTTTTGTGTTTCTATGTTTTTCTATTTCTGTGTTCGGCCTAGCATGGTTCTCAATCAGAGGCAGGTGTCGTTAGTTGTCTCTGATTGAGAATCATACTTAGGTAGCCTGGGTTTTACTGTTAGTTTGTGGGTGTTTGTTTTCGTGTCTGTGTTTTTCACCACACGGTACTGTTTCGGTTTTGTTACTTCACGTATTCGTTTATTGTTTTTGTATTCCATAGTGTTCAGTTATTTTCTTATTAAAATCGTCATGAACACTTACCACGCCGCATCTTGGTCCGATCCTTACTCCTCTTCTAACGAAGAGGAGGAAATCTGCCGTTACAGAAACACCCACCAACCAAGGACCAAGCGGCATGGTAACAGGCAGCAGCAGCAGCAGGAGAGGCAGCGATGTCAGGACTCCTGGACATGGGAGGACGTTTTGAACGGCAAGGGTTGCTATACATGGGAGGAGATCCTGGCTGGAAGGGATCGCCTCCCATGGGAACAGGTGGAGGCAGCTAGGAGAGAGGAGCCAGCGATATGAGGGAACACGGCTGGCAAGGAAGCCCGAGAGGCAGTCCCAAAAATGTATTGGGGGGGCACACAGGGAGTGTGGCGAAGCCAGGTAGGAGACCTGCGTCAACTTCCTGTGCTTACCGGAGAGCGAGAGGGACCGGGCAGGCACCGTGTTATGCTGTGGAGCGCACGGTGTCCCTGGTGCGGGTGCATAGCCCGGTGCGGTACATTCCAGCTCCTCGTATCAGCCGGGCTAGAGTGGGCATCGAGCCAGGTGCCATGAAGCCGGCTCTACGCATCTGGTCTCCAGTGCGTCTCCTTGGGCCGGAGCCGCCCTTCACTCCGGCGCTGCCAGAGTCCCCCGCCTGTCCGGCGCTGCCGGAGTCTACTGCCTGTCCGGCTCTGACGGAGTCTATCATCCATTTGGGACCCGTGGCGTGGGTCCCCAGTCCAAGATCGGCGGCGAGGGTCGCCGCTCTAAAGAGGCCACGGAGGCGGGCTAAGAGGCGCACCAAAACTATGGTGAAGTGGGGTCCACGTCCCGCGCCGGAGCCTCCACCGCGGACATAGTGTTCAGTGCTTTTGTTATTAAAATCGTCATGAACACTTACCACGCCGCATCGTGGTCCGATCCTTACTCCTCTTCAGACGAAGAGGAGGAAATCTGCCGTTACATTGATAAGATTCAGGTCTCCCTCTCCAAATTCACCAATTGAATGTGCCATTGTTTCAAGAGACTTTTTCCGCCGAAACTCTAACATGTACAAAAGCGAATTCTGGAACAATATTTCTAACATAGAATGTGGGAAAAGGCAATCTATAGAACACTAATGTCATTTTGTTTGTTATTTTGTTATGTCATTTGAAATGTTACAAAGGAAATACTGTAACTTGGAAAGTATACCCACTACATGTGTGAAGTGTCCATTCTATGCGTTGTGCATGAAATATAAACAATTATGAAAGGGTTTCTGTTAAGAGAGGGATGTGATTTTAGGAGCCATAAGAGATAATTGTTTTACATAAACTTTGCACAGTGACAAGTCACGCCCCTGAGTGAGGTCAGAGCGTTTGTCAGCCAACCTTTTCGCACAAACTGTATAGAATTATGGGTTAAAGAATGAACATATCAGACCAGAAAAGTGTTGAGCTGCAGCTGCATGCCTGAAGTGGTCTGAACTTTGAATCTCAGCACAAGGTAGAGACGATAAAGTCACTTCCCGGACAATCACTGGTATGGCTGATTAGCTGTCCTAAGTATCTAGAAAAGTGAATTTAAGTGGGACCATTCTACTACTTTGCTCAAACCATCATATTGCGCTACTCTCATCACCCTACTGGGAACCATCGACACGGCTGGCTAGCCTATCTTCAAAGAGGCATCTTCAGGAGCAAATGGAAGGAAAATCAAATCTGTAGTTCTGTTCAGGACTACACGACAAGTCACCGGATACCGGACAACTTCAGAGAAGAACAACAGTAGAATACTTTTTGCAACCCTTTTGGGACAATCCGAGTCTTACAAGCATGCCGTGAAAAGGCCTAACCCCCTTTCCAAGACCCTGTCCACCGAGAAAGATCTGGCATTTCACGTAAATACATTCATGATTTCTTACTCAAAGAGGGCAGCGGTTCATGTGCAAAATATAAGTGAGAGTAGTTTCTAAATGTACCGAGGTTAAGTGTCTCTGTCCCTCTCTGCTTCCCCCCTCTCCATCTCTTTTGTAACAAGCAGCCATATTGTTGTCATTCCACTAGGAACCTGTTTTTAATGTATTAAGTGTGTATGTTTATTCTGTGTTATCATTTAATTAGCTAGTAAATAAATAATTAAACCAACTTGCGTAGTACTGAATCATAAGTAAGGCTCGGGTTTTTGCAGATGCAAGGAGGTTACCTCTGTTCAGAATGATGATATAATACGAGGATATGATTAATAGGTTGACTGTTTATAGATGTAATGTGTCAAGACCTTTTTAGAGTTTCATTTGGGAGATGGTAACTCTTTAAAGAACCACTCTTGTGGTGCCCGAGATCCTAAGGAGTTAATTGTTACATGATTAATTGAATTGGGTAATAATTAAACATAGTTAGGTACTTAGATAAATAACAGTCTTTGGGGTATTTTGAAAGTCAAGTCACGACAGATGACTATTGTATATGTCTTTGTAGGGGACAGTGTGTCATCCTTTGTCCTCTAGTGGTGTATTAATTTGAGAATTTCAGCACCATAGGAGTGGACAACTCCCTTTCTCCCTCCCTCTCACTGTCCCTCTCAACCCCCCCCCCCCCCCTCTCTCTCGCTCTCTTTCTCCCTCGCTCTTCCTGATCTGATAAAGACTTGGCTTCTCCTGCCAAAAGGAAACAAATGGTCACTAAGAGAGAGGCACAGAAACACATTAAGAAAGCAGGAGGGGATGAGAGAAAAAGAGCAAGAGAGAGAGAGAGCGGTAGAGTGGAGAGAGAGAGAGAACGCGACAGGAGAGATGCTACGGTCTGACACAGGTTGCTGTTGTTTTTTTCATCTGACAACATTTCTTTGGCCCTTATCGGTGTGCTGATGTGAGGTCGTTAATTTTCCGGTTCCCCCTCCCGTCTCCCCCTGCTGAAGCCTGCCGTCTCAGTCGATTGCATGTGGCCATGAGGAAAGGCAGCAGAGAGGCAGGATGGTGGGAAGAAAAGGCAGTGAGGCAGAGAGAGAAATAGAGAGAGACATGAGCACACACACACACGTATACACTCCACACACACACACATACAATACATTCTCATAAAATATCCTGTCTCTATTGCCTCTCTCTCTCTCTCTCTCTCTATTGCCTCTCTCTCTCTCTCTCTCGATTGCCTCTCTCTCTCTCTACTGCCTCTCTCTCTCTCTATTGCCTCTCTCTCTATTGCCTCTCTTTCTCTCTCTATTGCCTCTCTTTCTCTCTCTATTGCCTCTCTCTCTTTCTCTCTCTCTCTATTGCCTCTCTCTCTCTCTCTCTCTCTCTCTCTCTCTCTCTCTCGCTCTCTCTTGCCTCTCTCTCTCTCTATTGCCTCTCACTCACTCTCTCTCTCACACACACACACACACACACGCACACACGCACGCACGCACACACACACACACTCTACCTCCCACACATCCACACAACGAAATCAATTTATTTTTCTCACACATACACACTATCTACCTCCTATCTGTAGAGGAGTGTGTACAATGGAGAGCTTAAATAAAGAGCAGGATGGAGTGTCTTCATTATGTTCCAGTCCGACTGTGAAAACCGGAGGGAGAAGAGGAAGGGAATCGGAAGGATCTTAAATCACCATAATCCTCTCCAAATGCGTTTTCTCTACTCCTTTTAAAGCTAGGCCTCCTCCATTTGTCCGTGTCGCTCTATCTATGTGGGGGAGAAAGGTGCCCTTCAGTGTGAAATACATCCACGGTTTCTCCTAGACAGGCATTCTTACTGAACACCTAAAAGGTATTTGATTAGGAATAGGAGCCCAGACTAGGCCCCATTGGGGGTATCACACCTGGATCAGAGATTATACCATTTTCTATCATCTCTCTACTGTACCATGCATACATTTATGAGTGGCACCGAAACCTTTCCAGCTCGTACCCTACTATAGATATTACATTATTCCTGCCTTTAAATGTTCCATTCAATTAGTGGCGGCCAGAGGACTGCTTAGAGCAGCATATACACTGCCTTGTAATTCAGCTGTCATCTTTTATATATGTAGGCAATTCCCAGCCCCCAAGGACCAACGTGGATGTGGTCAGGCATTGAATTAGCTTTCGACGGCCGACGGTGTAGTCACACATTAAAACGCAGTGGCGGTCACGGGCAGCAGACAACGCTCTCTGGCTGTCAGAGTGTCAGCGTCGCCCCTGTGTTAGGAGGTCATCACTAACTCACTGCTACTACAAACCCCCGAGCCAACAAACTCCCAACTGCAGTGTCAGAAGAGCTTTAGCAGCATTCGCACAATGGTGGCCATTTTGTTTTTTTTCCCTCCCTTTTTTTTAGATTTCACTACATAGATTTAGGAGCTTTATCTGGAAATGGACAGGCTTTGTCCAGGGCGGTCAGGATGCATGTTATCAGTGGAGTCATTGTGCTGCAGTGAAGGTCATCTCATACAAAGGCACTGAAAGGGTCTCATAAGACCCCTACTCTCTCTCTGAGCTCCGGAGGCCAGGTGGCTGTATAATACACCCAGAGGTTGACTCGACCCTATACAGACTCTACTTCCAGGTATAAAATAGCTCTGCCTTCGATTCACCCCACACAGCTTCCAGCATTCACAGTCATCTTACATAAGTAAGGGTGTGGTGTAACTCTAAGGGGTTGCTATTGTCACAAAGGCCATCCTATATCTGCGAGATTGACTAGGGCTAGGAGCTTTTCGTGACAACATAACACAATAGTGTTAGAGAGGAAGGATACGTTTGGTGTTAATCGAAGTGCCGGGTGTCATATCACGCAGTAGTAGACGGCGTCAGGAACTAGCTTTTAGGCCATCATTGCATTGGGTGTGTTTATAGAGGGGACTACAGTAATGTGTTGACATTTGAGCCAAGCAGGGGAATGTGTGAACCACTTTTAATCAAATTGAAACACATTGGTGTTTCGCCATCACATTGGCTAAGACATTATCACTTCCACCATACTGTATATTTCTCATCTTGCAGTGTACCAGACCTGGGTCAAACACGTTCATAATGTCAAAAACGTTCAAATACATGTGATGGCTGATTTGGTTTGCCTGGTACAATGGCACCAATGGCATAGTCCCAAAAGTGCAAGCTCCAAGGTGAGTGTTCCACCCAGGTCCGTACTGAACGTATGCTCCTACTCTCCCTAACACAGTGGATGTCCCGAATACACTCCTCTCCTCAGAACATATTGGGGTGTCAGTCAGCATTTGTGCATCTAGGTGAGGAGGAGTCACTTCGCGGAGGAGGAGTAGCGAGCACTGAGCCGCTGGCACTCTGACGATATTAACTCTACCCGGAATTCAATTAGTAGGTCCAGCTTTAGTTTCTGGCCTCCTTTTCAGGGTCCACATAATTATAACAGATGTATTAGCTTTGTATTAGCTACCCTAAATGTTCATCTCCCATGGCCAAGGAATATGAAGTAGCAGAAACACTCATCACTATGGAACAGTAGATCATGTGGGTTTAGAGATTTGTCCCTGTCGTATCAGAGTTGATAATCCCCTACCGGTGTTGAAATCATGTTTTGTTGTGATATGGGGGATTTTGATTTGAGTTTGAGTTTGATGTGGACGGGAGGTGGTGTGTCCTTGTAATGAACCTTTGGTAACCTAATGTTGTTTTGGATTAAGTGTTGATGTGCTGTTTAAATGTGCACAGGCTTCTGGGTGTCTGGGGTTGCGACGTTATCGTCTGAGTTCTTTAAGAGAACTGAGACCCACAGCCTTTGACCAAATAGCGACCATAGCTCAGTACACTCTTTGCTCTCTGTTCACGTGTGAGGCTTTACAGCAGCGATATTTTGTATGTCCATAACAAAGTTAAAATATTCAAAGAAAATGTTTCTACAACCTGAGGTACAGCCGTAAGTCCTTTGTCCTTCACTTGTTTCGGGTTGCATGAAGAAAATGCTAATAATATATCCCCACAGTAAAAGCATTCAACTAGAGCAATGGACTTTTCACATTTTCTGTCTGCACCTGTGGGCTGTAATTCAATTCCGGCCTTTAGTGGTGGACTGAGGAGACCTGGGTTGACTGTGATCAAAGTATGTGTGCTCCAGTAAAGGGCTGATCCAGTCCGAACCAGATAGAGCTTCTTAGTCCTCCTGTCCCTGAGTCCCCTCTCCTCCCCTCTCCTCTCTGCCTTTGAATCCTGTCACAGATAATACAGCGGATTAAGGCTCCACAAGTCACTTTCATAGCGGCTGTACTGTGTCGAGAACCTCCCACTCTCACTCCCATCAACATACTGTACCCTCCAACCAGCAAGAAGTAAGGAACACTGTATGTATGCTATGGTGGGGTGTCTATAATGAGACTGTTTTTGTGTAGGGGGCAAGGTTCTTTGTGTGCGTGTGTGTGTCCATGCATGGATGAGCCCATGCAGGTGTAAATGTGTGCACACGCAAACAGATGTGTGTGATTGTGTGTACATACATTTTGATGTGTGTGTGTGTGTGTGTGAGTGTGTGAACTACCCGACTCTTCCTCAGACAGCCTCTAAAGGCTGTACCACCTGGCCTGACTGCGTGCTATGAGCAGTGATAAGCACGCTAAACGAATCATCGTGGGCCTGCATTAGCGCCCCTAGACGACTGCCAAGACGTTTATCTTCCCCCAGTTAAGACGCACACAACACGCCTCTCTTTGCGGTTTAGGTGGCGTGGAGAAAAGAGAGAGACATAAATCGCACGCCCCCGGAGGGCGGGGAGGGAAAGAAAGTGAAGGGGAGAGGGGGGGCGGGAAGGAGAGAGGCAGGCGGTGGAGTATTTCTTCCATGTAATTGGTTTAATAAATTGGAGTAATTTGTCTGTGAGTTGACCAGACGTAATGGAGTGGAGCTGGGGTTTAATGTGTGCCGCTCTGCCTGCTGGCACTGAGGAGGGGGGTGAGGGGGGCAGTCTGCGGGAGGGAGGGGGGGTCTGAAAGGTGAGATGGGAAGTAAGCCAGCTAAACACTCTCTTCCATTCTTCTCTGACTGGTGATGCAGTGCTAAAGGGTGGGAGGAAAGAGGGGCAGTGCTATCCAAGTGAGGGGGGTTAGGGGTGAGGTGTTGGAAGAAAGAGGAGAGTGGAAGAAAAGAGGTGAGGAGGTCGCAAAGTCCAGGCATTTTGATTTGACATTTTTATAGGATCCCCGTTACCCGACGCCAATGGCGACAGCTAGTCTTAGGGTCCGACACATAACGAAAAACACATTACAGACAAAATACAGACAACATACATTTAAAAAAGTTGACATGTAGCGTGTGTGTGTGTGTGTGTGTGTGTGTGTGTGTTTGCATCTGTCAGTTACAAGTACATGTCAGTACATTCACACAAAAAGTAGGTCACATGGGGGAGAGGCGTTGTGCCCGTGAGGTGTTGCTTTATTTCTTTTTTGAAACCAGGTTTGCTGTTCACTTGCGTTATAGGAGATGGAAGGGAGTTCCATGCAATCGTTGCTCTGCATAGTACAGTATGTTTCCGAAAAACCAAGGGACTATGATAAAAACCCTGGTGGTAGGCTCCTCAGAGGAGGAAGGGGAGGACCATCCTCCTCAGGGAATTTCAGAAAAATAAAACTACACTAAATATATTCACGTCACCAAGTAATTGATTAAAACACACTATTTTGCAATGAAGGTCAACATAGTAGCAACATAGTAGCCTCAACAGCACTCTGTAGGATAGCACCATGGTGTAGCCGGACGACAGCTAGCTTCCATCCTCTTGGTACATTGACTTCAATACAAAACCTAAGAGGCTCTTGGTTCTCACCCCATTCCATAGATTTACACAATAAATATGACAAATATGACATCCGGAGGGCGTCCTCCAACCTATCAAAGCTCTTGCAGCATGAACTGACATGTTGTCCACCCAATCAAAGGATCAGAGAATGAATCTAGTACTGAAAGCATAAGCTACACCTAGATAGCATTGCAGTGCGCAAAAGGTGGTGAGTAGTTGACGAGAGAGAGAGAGAGAGAGAGAGAGAGAGAGAGAGAGAGAGAGAGAGAGAGAGAGAGAGAGAGAGAGAGAGAGAGAGAGAGAGAGAGAGAGAGAGAGAGAGAGAACAGTTGAACAGTTTTGAACAAATTATTTTCTTTAAAAATGAAGGAGAAGCAAGAAAGAGAGAGAGATATGTTCAGTCATTTTTTTCCCCACTTTCAGTTTCACTAGTGTGGCTCAAACATAGGGATGCTATGTCAGCTAGCCATGACGATCCAACACAACACTGGAACTCTTCCAAGTCAAGGT